>NC_056602.1:6072479-6200590 GCF_018340385.1 Cyprinus carpio
TCTTGATGTTCATGCTGACACTGTTGCAGTGACAAAGTTACCTGTTTGTTTTCATTTATTCAATTAATTTTTTTTCATGATGATGACTATTTCCTAGTGGTTTTGGGATGTGATGTGGGTGTGTCCAGCGAAGCAATATATTTCCTTTTACTTTTATATTAATGCTTTTTTATCCAAAGTGAACTGCAAAAAGAACAACAAAAAAGCAAGTCAAAGAGAAAACAATAATATACAATGCAAGGTTTATTACTTTGTACAACTACAAAGACATCAATTGGAGCATTTCAACTAGATTAGGAAGCAAGCTAAAAAAAGAAGTGAACAAGGGTGTTTGTTGAAAAGAAGTTGAACTTTATGTAAATTAGGGGTGATGTGATGCACCTTCTGTGAGATTCTGGAGCTGCAAAATGATGTTTCCAGAATCAGAGCATTTTAAAATCTTTGAATTTAAGGAAACTGATTTCCTTATCAAGTTGTAAACAACGTCTTATTTTTACTTGCAACATGGCTCATTTGTGATGATACTGCTATCATTATCAAGCAGTAGAAACGCCCATCATGAATTGCTAACAGTAGAGTTGAGTGGTGGACTTCCAGCTGTAAGAGAAAAAGTTGGTGTGCTGTGGATCTGTGGGGGCTCTTAGAAGAACTACAAGAGCTGTTGTTATGAATGAACTGGATCTTATTAGAGCAGATTCCACAGGCTGATCCACCATCCACCTCAGCTTCCAAAGACCCGTGGAGAGCGTGGACGCATGTGTGTGTGTGTGTGTGTGTGGTAGCTTGTTCCTCCGTAACAATAGCAGAGGTGTGACTGCCTACAAGAGCACTGGACAGCTTTACGACCCTTGTGCTAGAGCAAGGGAAATACTCCTGGGAAAAAGTTTCTGGACTCAGTCCCCGAACAAACAGGTAGCTGTGTATTAGTGTGTAGTAATGTGTAGTGTGTAGTTTGAATTGAGTGAGTGGCTCACACAGGCTTGTTTAGAATTTACAAGGGAAGAGACTGGAAAAAAAGCAGCTATCCAACCCCTCAAAGTTTGTTCATTTAGTATGATACTTGTGGATGTTCGTTTGGAAACTGGACCAAGAGCAGTGCAAGCATTGATAGCAAATGTCTTCCATGCTTATAACTATATTAAACCAAACCACTTGAATATCTTTCAGGAATTTAATGTCATAAACCTCACAAATACAGTAATATAGTTACTTCTTCATTAGAGGAGCACTCCTAGGTTTTTCTGGCTTCATGTGAACTACAGATTTCATTTGGTCCACACTTTCGAAAACCGACAAGCGGCTTTGAGTAAGCGGTCCAGGCCAAACTAGTCTAGATCTGATGTATTTGCTGGCAAGGAAGCTGTGCCAAAATCCTTACAGACTACAGCAGCCATGGCTAAGCTTCCAGGAGTCAAGGTTTGTTGGTTTTATTAACATTCTGTGGAAAACCAACTTGTGTTTAAAACGGCATGTTTAATAATATGAGTGCTTCATGAAGACTGAGCCACTGAATTTGCAGGTCTACAACATTACATCTTTGAAAAAATATATATATATATATATAAGGCAATTATTATATTTTGACTGAGGCATGAAGTGGCGACTGGCAAAACTAGATTTAGATTTCCCCTTTTTCTCATTTGAACAGACACTTTTTTTCTGCATTAATGACTGTTTTTCCACATTTTTTCTACTTCTTGTCATAGTGGATGCATCTATTTCAGATTTTAAAATTGGACAAATTGCAAAAGGGAAGCAAAATTTTTTTTTTTAAAAAAAAAATCTATATATTTTTATTCTTTCTTAGTAGTGATTCTTTCTTTCCCGCTAAAAAATTTTTTTCTTTCAAAAACAAAAACTTAAATTTAAAGTTTATTTTTCTAGTTCAAAGCAAAAAAAAAACTTTCTTTTTTTTTTAAAACGGTTTAAGACTTTTTATTCTTTTTTATTTTTCTTCTCAAAAACTTTTATTTATTTTAAAAAGGGTTTTTGATTTACTAAAAATTTTTAAAGTCAAAAAACCCCCCGTGAAATCCGTCACTTTCCCCACTGAAAAACACCCCCTAGCCCCCCGTTAGTCTGGAACTTATAAAAAGTTTTGGGGTGCTAAAAATGATTAAATTGAGCACCCCCTGATTCCAAAAGGTTTTGTATCATTTAACCAAAATTCAGTTTTTACAGAGGGTTTTTTCCCGCTTGTGTGATTTTTTAAAGGGGTTTTTGGGTCCACAAAGGGAGCCACACGCCCTTTAGACGACACAAAATTTCTTAAAAATGACACAATGGTTTGGGGCCCCTTACCCCTATCTGGAGGAGGAATAAAATTGAAAAAGTTTTTCCCTTGTTTCCCCAAAAAGCATTACAGAGAGGAAAAAAACCCCGTGAAAATGACGTTTAAATGCCTTTAAAAAACACTGCCAGTGAGGGCTTTTGATGGGTGGTTTTTTACTGGTTTTTTTATGTTACTTTTTCAGCTAAATATGAACTGCCAAATAATTTCCCCTTTGGGACCCCCAAAAAAACCCTTCCCCTATTTCTCATAAACAAAAAAAAGCAAACTCCCCCAAATGATGCAAACATGCAAAAATTAGATTTTTAATACCCCAAATATCCTTCCCCCCAAAACCCCCTTCCCATTTCTTAAACCCCGTGCCTTTCGACCTGCGACGTCCCCAAATTTAAAATTTTAGTGCCCAAAAATTTTGTGTTTCCCTCTCGGGTTTTTCTTTCTTTTCCCTTTTTAAACGGGGCCTAAAACTTTTTATAATTTTAAAAAAAAACCCAACCCAAACCCAAAGAGAAAAAATAAAAACAAAAGTAACCCTAACACATTACTTTCCAACTTTTTTTTTTTGGGGGTAATGCAAAATTTTTAAGCTTTCTTTTTTAAAAATAACTTTCCCAAAACTGAAACGCCGGCTTCCTACTGTGACGTTAATTTTTATTCACCCCCTCAACCTTTACTAAAAACCCCGGGAAATTTAAAAAGCAGATCTCCTCGAAAAGGGACATGAAACAGGCCCTTTAATAAACAGGAGAAAGCTAACCGGGGAAAATTTTGCTAAAAAAAGTGTTAATCTCAGAGAAAAAGAGGAAAAAACTGGGCTCCTCGTGCTGGCCTTTTTAATCGTATTTGGGGGTTTTAAAAATGGGGAAACGCCAAGTGTTCCCGGGTTTATGTTTTTTCCTGGAAATTGATTCTTTTTGGGGTACGCTGAAAGTTCTTACCTAAAAAGTCTGATTCAGAGCCGGGTAAAGAGATCAAACCCCCGGTTTTCAGGAAACAATACGACATCGGGTAATTTCCGGAGCGAGGGTAGGATCTAAATGCCTTCTCCGGCACAGCGCCTTTTTGCTCCAAAACAGGTGACGGTTGGGTAACGGAATCTGAATTTTTTAAAAACGGGTCGGAGCGCAAGAACACGAAAAGCCCCTTAAAATCGGCCGCTTCACAGCGCTCCGCATGATGCTCCCACAGATATTTATAAAAACCCTCCGCTTACATTATCCAAACAAATTAAAAAGGGATTTTTTAGGGGGGAGAAAAAAGGTTGGGGTTTTTTTTCGACTGAACTTGCCACACACACGATTTTCGTGACCTTTTTGGTTTTGTTTGGGGGTGTTTATCTGGGTGACCCCGGTCCCTCTGGGACTGTAGTGTTGGGGAAGGGGAAATTTAAACCCGATATGACTCTTAGGGAGGGGCACATTGTAGGGAAAAAACCCGACCCAAACCCCCAAAATTTCTATGTCCAAACCCCTCCAAAAAGGGCCGTAAAGGGCACCTGGGGGAAAATTTTGGCCCTTTTCAGCTTCCCTTTGGTATATATTGTTTTTTGGATCCCTTTGGGGGGTTTTAAATTGTTTTCGTTTTTTTTTTAAAAACCTAAATATTTTAAATGTACTTTTAAATTATGTGCCTCTAGAAGCTTAGTTGCGGAAAAACACAGAGTTTATCCCCAAAACGGGGGGGGATAAAACCCCTTTTTACAGGGCTTTTTTCATTAATTTTTTCCCTCCTGGTGGAATGACTGCACAAAATCAACCCGCCCTCTATCTTCAAAAAATCAGGTAAAAAAAACATCTTTTTCCCTCTTTTTTTGACCCCATCCTACACTCTTATTTTTAAAAATAGCCCTTTTTGCTTTAAATTGATTCATTTTTAAAATTTTTTTTTCTTAAAAAAACACTGGCTTCCCCCTTTTTTGTTAACTGAGGAAATTGTCATAGCACTTGCTTTTTTATTTTCTTTTTTTGTTTATTTTTATTCTTCCAAATTTTCCCCCATTTTTAAAATTTTACTTTTTGGGTAAAATGTCTGCTAAATGGGGCTAAAAAGTAATTTTAAATCCCTTTTTTATTCATCAAGGGCCCCATTAAATTTATCAAAAATGACAGTGAGACTTTTATAATGTTTCAGAGATTTTTTGTTTATATAAATGCTGTTCTTTTTGGGAAATTTCTATTCATCTGTGCCCCTTGGAAAATAAAAAAGGGCCCTTTTGGTTTTCCCCAAAAATATTTAAACACACAAGTTTTCCCAAAACTGTTAAAAATCAAAAAAATGTTTCCCTTTAGCCAAATCATATATTTGAAAGATTTCCCGAAGATCAGGGGACACGGGGGGGGGAAAAAGGGGGTAATGATGCTGAAAAATTCAGCTGCGATCACGGGAAAAAATTACAGGGTTTTCCCGAATTACACAGAAAAGACCGCTATTTTTAAATTCCCAAAAATTTTCACAATTTTTACTGTACGTATGACCAAAAAAAAGCCACCCTTTTGAGCAGAAGAGACTTTTCCCAAATAAAATTTATATATATAAAATAAAATAATATTAAACCCTTTTTGACTTTTTTTGACCCTTTAATGGGGGTGAGTTCATCTGTTTCAAACAGAAAAGTTTTTTTGAAGTTAGAAAAAACATTTGAAAAGTTGTTTCCCCAGTTTTGATTCAAAAATTTTTCTTCATGGCCTTGTAGAGGAAGAAATTTTTTTTCTGAAAAAAATTTCAGGGAGTTTATTTTTGCCCCCCAAAACCTTTATCTCAAAAGATTTGATTCCTCCCCCATTTTACTCCTTTGATCACTCAGCTTTTCGGAGTTTTTTTTTGCAGGGAAAAGGGGAGGGGGTTTTTGGGGTTCAGGAGGATTTTTTCTCTGGGGGGTTTTCTTTTCACGTCTGTAAATGTTTTGGGGGATGTTTCTAATTTGAGAAAGTCCAAAGGGGTTTTTCTGCCCTCAAGCCCTAAAATAGCACAGGCCTTTCCCCGAAAACCCCCCGTCTGCTCCTGCCCAGGTTTCAGCAGGGGAGTAATTCAAGGTGATAATAATTTCCCCTTTTTCCCTTTTGTTTGGGTTTTTTTTAAATTTAATTGAGTATCAAAAAAAACAAAACAAAAAAACCAAAATTTTTATAAAAAAAAAAAAATTTTTTAAATATTTTTTAAAAATTTCCCCGTAACGGGTACTTTAAAAAACACTGACTGTTAAAAAAAATGAAGTGGGAAAAAGCCAAGGGAAAACTTAGTATGGTTTGTGGTTTTAAAAGCCTTTGGGCAATAAAAGGGAAAAATCACTTTAGAAAAAGGGGCAAAAAAAAAAAAAACCCTTTTAGACCTGTACGTTTAAAATTTAAGGTTGTGGGGGGGCTGTCTGTAAAAGTGCAATACAAAGACAGCAAGACCCCAATTTTGTGTGTGTGTGGGTGTGTTTGGGTGTGTGTTGGGGTTTTGGGGGTGGGTTTAGAAAAATCAAAGTTTTTGGCCCGAAGAGCGTGTTTTCCCCCGTCCCAGCGGGCTGTGGGGTGTGTTTTTTTTGGGGTGGGAAATTCATTTCTTTGCTGGAGTTTTAAATTTCTGAGTTTTTTCTGTGACCTACAGCTGGGGTCCTCGACCCGGGCCAAAAACAACCACACAAAACTGAGCGCTCCCATCCCCTCGGGGCCCGGAAGCACTGGGCCTCTGCAGCGCTGGTGACAAACACGGGCCCGTCAGCCCCGACCCCTTTAAGCAAAACAGACCGTTAACCCTTTAATAAATCACTAAAAAAAAGGATTTTAAATTTTCAGTGTTTTAATATGCATCGGGACTTTCTGCCGGAAAAAAGAGTTAAAAACCACAAATTTTTTTATCATTTTCTATTTTAATTACCAAAACTATAATTGATTTATTGGGGTCCCCCCCGCCCAAAATTTTTTTTTCCTTTTTTGTTTGTTTTTAGAGCACAAAAACCAAAACATTTGAATGTTTTGAAATCATGTGACACTGAAGATGGAAAAAATGTGAAAATTTTAAACTGCACATCACGAAATTAATCCAGTTTTTAAAACATATTCACACAGAAAAAGATATTTTTTAAACGGAAACCCAAATTCCCCTTTTCTGTTTTAAAAAAATTGGTGCAACCCCCCAGGTTCCCCATATTATAGTCAATTTTGGCTCTTTTCTCTTTCCCGGGTTTTTTAATGCAAGCTATTCCCCAAAAGAAAACTAAAAGCACCCTTTTCTTCAGTGTTGATTTAGATCCCACATGAAAAAAAAAAAAATAGGTAAAATTATAGTATTTTTTTTATTCATACTATAGTAAAATACTTTGAATTGATTTGTTGTTTGGGAATTCTAGATTTTCTGTGGTTATAAACGATAAACAAATGACTTTACCCAATACTGTACAAAAAATTTTTTACAACTAAGGGTTTATTATACTACAATACACTTCAGTTTCCCGCAATAAAATTAAAGTATACTACAGTGTATAAATACACAGTATAATGCACTTTACTATGGTATGGTATTACTATAATATTGTTTGAATGCTTATACCAATAGCACAACATCATGAGTTCACACGGTGGGGAATAAACTCTGACCACACATCAAATCAAGCACACGAGTTAAAGACATCATGTGACATTGGCGTAATGGACAATCACAATCTGTGCTGGATCGGGGTTTCATGTCCGTTAAATGTGATCTTTCCACAGTCGCGGGTCTAATGCGTGTTACTTAAGGTGTGTTTCTCACAGAGCACGGAGTGTAATAATGTCGACTTTAGTTGAATTGACAGTGAGGGCTGAGCGTACCGTCATCATTAAAATGCTCCTCTGGAGGCTAATGTAGGGGTCAAAGGTCGGGTTAGACAGTATAAGGTCATTCTGATGACTCAATTACAGGTTTAGTTTTAAAAAGTGAACTGAGCGTCTGATCTCTTAGCATGGAGAGCTGGAGAGTCGTCTGTGGTGTTAGAAAGCTATGAAGAGATCAATGAGACGTACTCCTCCGCTCACCGAAATACAAACCAGTTCTGTAAGAGAGATAAAGATAAAAGACCGTTTCTCAGTGTGTGTGGTGTGTGTGCGTGTCACACAAAGATGTAAAGCATTAAATCACCTGCCTCGCTTGGCACAATTTTGCCATGAAAGATAGGAAACAGGTTCCAAAGGTTAGGTAAAACAATCTCTTCACACACAAACTGAGTTCAAACAGGATGCTGGAGTTCATGTTTCCAGATTACATTAATTTTTCTGTGATCTTTACAATGAACATCAGCTATCTCTCTCTCGTCAGTAGTCGTAAACATACAAAAGCTACTGTAAATGAGGAACTGCTGATTTACTAACTGAATAGTCAACCAACAACTGAACTAGGATTCTTCCGATGTTAGTTCGCATTTTTATTTTATCTTAATAATGATCATGCTGACAGTGGTTTTGTGCCAGAAGACAGTTTTCGTTTGGGCAAATTTGGTTCCTGAAACTGCATTCCAGCAAATGCAGAATGTTTCCTATAAATAGGAAACCTAACAAAACCTATAATAGTTAGTTGGAATTACAGCACAGACAGCATACAGACAGATGTTTTGCATGTTCCCATGATAAATGTTGTATTTGTTAATTTGCAATGTTTTTTTTTGTTATGTTTTTTTTTTTTTTCTCCATATTGGACGTACATTGGGGGTACATTGATTATTGAAAAAAATAAATAAATAAAATATCTTAATACAGGACTTGGTTCTGTTCATAGTTTGCTGGATGCTGTTTGACCTGTCCCAATCGCTACACATTGGTTATTTTAAATGGGGAGTCCATCTCAGTTATCACCAGTAACGTATGGAGTGCCACAAGGATCTGTCCTAGGTCCTCTACCAGTTTCAAATATAAATGTTGCCCCTTGGTAATGATTATTAGAAAATATGGGATTGAGTTTCCACTGTTTTATGCTGATGATACTCAACTGATAATCCTCAAACAAGACCAGGTGAAACTTCTAAACTATCTAAGCGAACAGAGAGTGTTAAAAATGTAAAGGGATTGGATGACCAATATTCTCTCCTATTAAATTCAGATATTTACTTATTGGCCCAAAACACATTACACATAATCTCGTAGATTACAGTTTGCAATTAGACGGATGTACTGTTACTTCCTCTACTGTCAAAAATCTGGGTGTTATATTAGACAGCCCAGCAACTTGTCTTTTGAAAATCATATTTCCCATGTTACAAAAACAGCATTCTTCCATCTTAGAAACATTGCAAAAGCTACGAAACATGTTACCTGTTTCAGATGCAGAAAAGCTAGTTTCATGCGTTCATGGACCTCTAGACTGGACTATTGTAATGCACTGCTAGGTGGTTGTCCTGCATTATCAAATAACCAAGCTACAGGTAGTCCAAAATGCAGCGGCTAGAGTCCTTACCAGGTCAAGAAAATATGATCATATTACCCCATATGACAGTCTCTGCAATGGCTACCTATTAAGTTCCTATCAGTTACAAAATATTATAATCACCTACAAGACCAGTTAATGGCTTAGCTCCTGCCATACCTAAACTAGTCTTCTACAACACCCTACAATCCATCACGCTCCCTAAGGTCACAAAACGCTGGACTTTTGGTAGTACCTAGGATAGCAAAGTCCACTAAAGGAGGTAGAGCTTTTTCGCATTTGGCTCCCAATCTTTGGAATAGCCTTTCTGATAATGTTCGGGGTTCAGACACACTTTCTCTGTTTAAATCTAAAAACACACCTCTTTGGCCAAGCATTCAAGTAATGCATCTCATAATCTTGTACTGCAGTTATATCTGATCAAATGCACATTATTATCTTTAGCTGGATTGAACACATATTTTTGCTTGGTTAGAACACCAGCTACGCTAATTAGTCTCTATTTGTTTCTCTCTGTGTCTTTCCAATTTTATGATGGCATATTAAAACAAAACAGCCTAATTATTCAGTGTTTCTTAAATCTGATTAGTCACTTGTTCATACAACCCACAAACTAGTCCGTTTTCCAAATAAATAGTTGCAAATTCCCACTGTTAAAAAAAGAAAAAGAAAAAAAAAAGTCCAGTTTGATTTGATCTTCCTCTCAGATATACAGCAGCAGGAAATCAGCCAATCACATCTCAGCTCTGCAGAATAATGAATAAATTCAGCATGCAGAGCCTGGGGAGGGTGAGGCGGCAAGGGGGCGAGTCATGTGACATTCAGCTCTGACCAATGAACACGGTGACATGGTTTTAGGGATTCGGGCCGATTGTTCTGCATCTGTTCCTGCTCAGTACTGTCTGTCTGTTTCTCTCTGACTCTATCTGTCCCTCGTTCACTGCCCAAATCTCTCACAACCCTCTGTCTGTCTGTCTGTCTCTCAATGTGAAGGTGTTATCTGCTTATGTTTTGTATAAAGTTTAATTGTTGTAAATTACAGCCTAACTAAATCAAACACCTTAAGGACACAATCCAACTAAGAACACTTGACATAATTACGTACTTGTTAAAAAATTATGCTGTTTTGTACATCAATAGATAGATAGATAGATAGATAGATAGATATTTCGAAATCTTAATTTTTTTACTGTAAATGCAAAACAGAAAACAGCAAGGATCTTTCAAAAGTGGTTCAGATGGATCAAATCCAAACACATTGTGACATTCTGGCCAATTACAGAGGGGTGGGGGGGGGGGGGAGAGAGGTTTAAACTAGCTCAAGGGTTTAGTTGAACTCCACTGAGCAGTAAACACACGTTCACATGCTGCTCAGTGACTGATGGTTCCTTTTTCTGTGTGTTTCCTCTTTAATAATCATGTGTGAATACACACAGATATTACCACAATGCAGGTGTGAAATGAACGAGTATTAACTCTGCCGCTATCCACTTCTTCACTCTTCTTCACTCAAAGATATTTCAGCAAACACTAGAGGATAAACTGATAAAATAAAAAAGAAATATCCCAATTATTAGAAAACTTAGACATTATTATGGTTTGGCAGTCTGATGCCATAAGGTAACTGTTTATTTTATGTTTTAGTTGTTAAAAATCATTGAAGAAATTGGGCTTTTAAAAAACCCAAATCAAAGCACCAGTGTTATTTTAATATTATTATATACAGTTGTAGTTTTTAGTTCTTTTTTTTTTTTCAGTATTTTAAATTTTAGTGAATTTCTTATGTGCTTTTGTCATAATGATGATGATTCAATTATATTTCAGTTTTAGTTTTTATTTTTTCCAGTTAATGATTTTATTATTTCAATTAAAAAAAAAATCAAGTTTTACATGTTAAAAATTGCACTATTATTTAAATATTTGTTAATATTTTTTTTTAATCTTATTTAAGCTTTACTTCAATTAACAATAAAAACAGTTTGTAATCAATACCCCCCCCCCCCCACACACCACACACACACAACACACAAAACGCAAGAACGCTAAACAGACAGAATGACTCTTGATAAGAAGAGGATCTTTTGCTGAACCTTAAGAACTATTGAAAGAAGCTGATTTTTGAATGTGCTTTCATAGAAGACAGACGTGATTTTCTCAGGATGCCCATTTATTGAATTTCTCAGTAGCAAGCAGCAACATGCAATGATAAAAAAAAAAATATTTGCTGGAGTATGTAACAGTCCTCCAAAGAGGAAATGTGTGTGTGTGTGTGTGTGTGTGTGTGTGTGGTGTGTGTGTGTGTGTGTTGTGTTGTGTGTGTGTGTGTGTGTGTGTGTAAGAGAAAAAGAGAGGGGAGTCATCGGCTACAATTCAATAGAGCAGCCGATAAACAGCTCATCTCTGCCCTATAATACTCTCTCTCTCTCTCTCCTCTCTCTCTCTCTCTCTCTCTCTCTCTCTCTCTCTCGCTGGGGGATGAGTGTGGACAATAGTCTCAGCAGTGGCCCCTGATTGCCTCTTTTCACATGTTAATGAGGCATCTCTGCGTTCCTCCTCTTTCTCAAATCTCCACAAATTATACAGCAAACACAGAAAAAGAAAAAATCATACGGCTTTTTTTTATTCAAACAAACTGACATGTAAAGGCGAGTGTAAGTGTTGTCCTCCGCTGCTCTGATCGGCAGCTAATTGTAGCCGTCAATTGTATAAGATGCTCTTTTACTTCAACACAAGCCCGGATCAAACACAATCAACTCTCCGCCTGGTGAGAGAGAGAGAGAGAGAGAGAGAGAGAGGAGAGAGAGAGAGAGAGAGAGAGAGGGATACGGCGAGTTGTTTGTCACGGTGATGACTGTGTTTATTCGCATCACACGTTTGAATATAAATATTTGTTGATTTGCTCATCATTGACAGAGATCTGAACGCTGTCGAGGATCTGTGTTTTGAAGCGCTGCTGTCTGTCTGAACGTGACCGAAAAAGAGAAAGACAGAACAGACACCACACACACATTCCACAGTCAAACATTGTATTTCATTTAGAACTGATAGTACTTCATCAAAATATCAGTACACAAATATTTACTCAGATTCAAATTTATCAGTATTTATGCAAATATAGGACGTGGCATCCAATCGGTTCATGCTGTTATATTGTGTATTATTGAATGACTGATGAGTAAATTGACCAATCAGCATCCAGGAGTCTGTTTTATAATGCACTTTTATATTGTTACTTATCACACATCATGACATTTGACATTGCATTTGATAGTGAATCAATTATTTTATCTAATGTAAAGCCATATGCTCTTCCTCACAGCAGATTTTAAAATAGAAACAGAAAAATGTGAAGAATCACTCACTCACACACGTACACAAACACGCGGCGTCTCTGATCCGGCGCACTTCCACAAGAGGGCCGAATCCTGCAGGAGAAAGTCACGTTTTATTGCATAGGATAAATTAAATTTCACACCCCTGTGAAGTTTATAGAGTACATAGAGGCAGATTTTTACAAAGATTCATATGCAAAATGTGTGTCGAGATTAGAGATACAGCAAGTTATTCCAGTTCTTGATAAATTATTATTTAACAACCGTCAATTATTAATTCCACAGAAACAATAAGCTGTGTTTCTGTAGGCAGAGTTTCCTATTTTAACACGGACCTTTACCTTTCTCTCTCTCGCTCTCTGTGAAAGTCTGATTAATGTCAGAATTAATCGTGAATGTTTTCCATTTCCTTCTCTGTCTCAAAAAGCCAGAGCATCAAAATAGTTAAAAAAAAATGCGTGTCGTCGCACTGCTACTCTTTACTTCAACTGGAGACCTGACCTCTTTACCGAGAGATGCTCAGAATCATGGCTCTCTCGCCCGAGTCTCTCGTTCGATGTGTGCAAATGAAGAGAGTCTGCTAATAATCAGATCATTGGTGTTCAAGAGTCCTTCCTCTGCACAGAACAAGTGCTACATGTGAAATCAATAGCTTATTTGATGCATACGGCATCTGTAGCTGCGGAGTCAGTAGCCCAGCATGCTGTTATATACAGTAGACTGAAGCCGTTATGAGCGCAGGAGCCGGGCGGCTACAAGCACAACAACTCAAGCTTCATATGTTTGAGAGACTTTGAAATCACTCTGCTCTGCTAACTCTGCACTATAATTGTCCATCAATCTGCAATGGTTCTCCTTTTCTTTTCTTTTGTCTGTGCGTGTGAGATACGCTCACCATGTACAGCTGTCATTCACATTAAAATGAGTCTGTGAATGGAAAAAAAGGTTTGTTGGGTAAATGCATAATTAATAAGTACAGATGAGAAAATCACTACCGCATGTAATGCATGTGCATGCATGCTGTATTTGCACAGAGATGGATCCGTGAAGAGTCGGACAGGGCTTTTTGGCTGGCGATGTACACGCACGCATGAAGATGTGATAATTATGCTAATGAAATACACGGCTGTAACTCTGGTACTGTTGTGTGCGGTGCAGTGCGGTTTATAATGACTACCTAAATTAACTAGCAACACAGGACAGGGACCCCAGCAGTTCATACAGAAAAATGGCATATAAACTGATGAAGAAAAAAAAAAATCACTTAGAATTTGCTAGTAAATTTCACTAATATTTCTTTCAAAGAAATGGCAAATTTAATGCATTGGGTTACATATGAAATATCCAAGTAGTTATTTTCTTGTGTTATAGTATTTTTTTTAAATTTGTTTTGTTAAATATTTTTACAGTGCATTGTATTTTTTTTTCAAACACATTTAACGTGTTTTAAAATCCTAACTGTTGCAGTTCATTTTAAATATTTTTATGCATTATTTTTAAATGCATAACGTCATATTCAGTTTTCTCTTATCCTTATCATTACTCATTTTACAGGGATTTGCTTGAAATGATACATTTTTAATTTGCAACTGTAAGTACATTACAATTATGAGTTATAATGCACCACGCAGGCAGGTGACCATTCAGAGAAACAAAAAAAAAAAAAAAAATCCTTTAATAGCACAATGTTTCCGAGCTTGAACGTGTGACAGGTCAGAAATGAAGGAGAGGGGTGTAACGGGAGCGAGCGCAGAGAGGGGGCGTCTGTCTCTCCATTAAATGAAACACATTCATGAACCCAGAGGGTCGCGGGATGAGCGTTTGTCTGTCACACAGTACTAAACAATGTGTGTAAAATACCTTGCATATAAACAGATGCAAAAGACAGACATACCATGTGGGGAAGGATGATAGATAGATAGATAGATAGATAGATAGATAGATAGATAGATAGATAGATAGATAGATAGATAGATAGATAGATAGATAGATAGATAGATAGATAGATAGATAGATAGATATATTTGTCAAAAACATGCTTTATGTGATGACATACAAATAAGCGGATTTGTTTTTAGTCAAAATATTATTTAATTTGATTGAACCAACTGATTATATCAGTGGACATCAAATCGAGTGAAATCACAAGGACTAACTGATTGATTAATTATTGTCTGACTGATTTGTGTCACTCACCCTACAGGGAATCCAGGCAGCTCCGATTGATTCAGACTGTCACGGACAAAACAAGAGCACACCCTCACGATTTAATAAAAATATGACATATAATAATAATACTATTAGTATTATTAATATGATATTATTATAAATTATTTATATATATTATTATTATTATTATTATTATTAGATTATTATTAATAATTTGTATTTTATTTATTATTTATTTTTTTTTTAAATGCACATATACATACCTGAATGGTTACAGATCGCAGGAGTCTGATGCTGAACAAAAGCATCAATCAGTGCAGATTGCGCGTCGGGGACTGATGTCTTCATTATCTTACAAATACTGAAAGAACAGAAAGTCTGATCACATAAAGCGCTGTCGCCCTCTGAAGACTTCCGCACTAAAGCGTAAAACACCAGCAGAAGAAGACAAATAACAATAACGGTGAAAGAATGCACGAGAGAGAGCTCGTTCACGCCCTTCAATGTGTCGGAATCCCTCAGAAATCTCATCGAAAAAAGCAGTTATTTTCAGTTCTTTCATTTTGGACCGAGTAGTATGAAAAAAAAAAAAAATAACATAAAAATTGCACTAAAACCCCATTACGCTACATCGACTGCCTTTAGTTTTTTAAAAAGCCTCAAATCAGCGTTCTTACCTGTGCACCTGCAGACCTCACCTGTCACAGGAGCGCGCGCGCTTCCCGCGCCTCCTACGACAGCAACAATTTCCCTCCTCAGATTCAGCGCTTCTCCTCATCAGATTCGTCTTTATGATCGCACCCTCCTTTATTTTCTCCTACAATCGTGTTTGTCGCCTGCGCTGAAGAGAGGGAGCGTAACCGTTCCTGAACTTTCTTCAAACGTTATTCATGTCTTTCGCTATAAAGGTGCCTTGATGCTCTCTCTGGTGTGTGTGTGTGTGTGTGTGTGTGGTGTGTGTGTGCGGCGCGCGCGCTCATAAAACCACACACACGTTTGGCTCTATTATCCCTCCCTGTGCTGATATAGGTGCGTGTGTGTTTCTCTCTCTCTCTCGAAAAGAAAGGAGGAAAGGAAACAGTGTCATTCGAGGTCGGGTGTGAAGCGCGTCAGTTCGAGAGCGCAGTTTGAGTCCTGGAGTTGTGTGAGAGGAATCAGTCAGGAATAACGCGCCTTGTTTATCTGTTTCTCAGGCTTTATATTCTGGACCCAGACACTATAACACACACAACCACACACTCCTGCAGCAGAGACCACAAGGTAAGACACACTCTTTAACCTTCACGGGATCTTTAAATAGTCCTAATGCGAAATAAAGCGCTTTCATGCTGCTGGATCAGGATGCTCTTAGTTAAAGTCAAACACAAAGGTGTGTGTTTTTTCCTCTTACCTTTGCGTTCCACCTGTGCAGGTGCGCTGAGCGAGCGGACCAACTTATCGCCGAAACTGACGTTTTATTCTAGGAAAGAAACCAACGCTTGGCGTTGCTTCCACTAACCATTTTTTTTTAATGCAAACTTTTTTTTTTTCTTTCTGTAATGTTGCAACGCGCGAGGTCAGTGATAGAGGAAATCATGCCACAATCGCTACAAATCAGCTATAAATGCATCGATTTTATTGAGCTTTTTTTAACAAATACAATTTAACATACATTCACAAATATATATATATATATATATATATATATAAAATATATATATATATATATTATATAATATATATATATATATAAAGTAAATACAAATGCAAAGTAAAAGTATTTATGCAATTTTTTAATCATTAATGCTTATGATATCTGTATGCGTTTTATTTCTTTATCAAACACTGTGTATTTATTCAAGCATACAGATAAATATTATATAGATCCAAAATTTTCAGTTTTCAAAAAGCTACTGCGTCTTCACTAATACTTGAAGATCTCAAACACTCCAGAAAGTCAAGGGAAAAAAAAAACTCTGATACACAGATATTATTACAGATATTATGCGATTTAAATGCTAATGTTCATTATACCTAATGCGTTAAACAACGTGTTACTTATTTTATTATTTCAAGATTATGCCTTAAAACAAACTACAGATTTTTTTTGTGAACTATAGCTAGTTGGAAGCTCCCCAATAAATGCATTAGACAAATATAAACAATCAGCTGTTAAAGTGTCTTTATAGACACGAAACATGTCAAATATAAATCCAGCATCTGACCTTTGAGACTAGCTGTTATTTCGCTTTTTGGGACACACATGCACCGTTATACTGCTTATGTAGATGTCTGTAAGTCATAATGCATGCGTCTTCCAGTCTCCGGTGATCAGATGCATGGACAGCGAATGATCTGAGAGGCTCTCAGCAGTCTCAGTCACTCATGTGTCGGTGTTTTTCTGTGTCTTTCTGTTCGTGTGCTCGGGCTGATGGGCTGCCAGAGGAAGCGGGTCCACCCTGCCTGCGCTGTGTTTGCTCGGGGTCTGAGTCCATGCAAACTGCCCATCGGACCGATCCACGTTTTATCAATGCGGGAAGCTGATCATAGGGGCTGATGGCCCCCGGTGTAAGAGGCGAAAACAAGCCAACCCGCGGAGGAAAAAACGGTAAGAGCGGCTTGGGAAAGTGTCGCTGGGCGCGGTGCGTAAACGGACGCGTTACGCGGGACGCAGAGAGAGGAGGACCGGACAGATCCAGAGTCCAGATGGGAGTACGTTTAAAAGAGCACAAGTAGAAATCGGACTGAACAGGCTGATGTGAAATAAAGGCCATGTAGCGGAGCTTTTTTTTTTCCCTCTCTGTATTTTCGCGCAAGTTTGGAAATTAAAGTTTGTGCGTAATTGTCAGGAGCGTTTAAACGCGCTCTGAACACGTTAGTTTGCCTGTGGATTTCTTTACACTTGCGTTTCGTTTGTTTAAGGAGCTGCTGACCGTCTAGAGACACCGATTGGACAGTCCCAATGCATTATTTTCATTCATTCTCAGATGCATGAATTAGAGGTGCTCGTGCTGTGTGGATCTTGTTGTGTGGAGCTCCGTTAGTCGCAGTCAGTGTCACACGAGTGTCTGGTAAACACCGTGTTTGCATTAATGCAGCACGCAATACTGACTGTGAAGAACAGATGATTTGATTTTATAAACTTGAGCTGCTTTCAGGGATGTTTTAGAACAGTGTGTTGTATTTTGAGGGTAGCTGTTTTGGCGTTTTACACATGCATAGACAGTGTTTTGTTTTTTATTTATTAACTAACACACCAGCCGATAGATTAGGTTGCGTTTGAAATTGGTGCGTGAGTGTTGGGTTTGTTGGTTCGGATGCCGCGCTGCACGTCGAGTTTTTAATTCTTCTGCTTCACGAGGACTAAACGCTGCGAGCAGATCAGTTCCATCTTCCTCTTTCCTTTATGAAATGTTTCATATTGATCCGCTAAAAATCAATACGAGTACGAGAGGTTTTTCACCCTCACGAGTGTCTTCAAGCACTGAAGTTTAAAAAGGCGTAATTCTGTCCTCTCTCTTTTTGAATAGAGTATTTTACGTATGACTAATAATGCTTTTCTAAAATCTAATCAAATGCTGTCTTACAGTCCATGCATATGCGTTTTTAATACAACGTGTGATTTGCATAAAAATAACGGTACTGAAAATATTCATATGCAATTGTCAATTCTGTGTTTATTTTTTTGTGGAGCTCGTGAACGCGTGTGTAAGTGTTCATGGAAATACTAAATTAATTGTTTAGCTAGAAATAAAAATGCACCAGTGGGAAAAAAAAGAAGAAGAAAAAAAGCATCTTGATATGAAGTGATAGTCGTTTTAAAATGAGGACACATATGAAATATTCAGTGATGCTGGAAGACTTGAGCTCAGAGAAATATGAAGGGTGAAGTATATGTTCTCACACACCTGCTGGATTCAGTGTGTCCAGGTGAACTCAGGTGTGCACTGTAAGACATTAAGCAGAAGTAAAGAATCAAAAAATAATATAACCATACATTTATTTTTTAATTTTTTTTGGATGCATCCTGTAGATATTTTTGCATATTAAATGAAGATAATCAAATCCAGCAAGTGTAGTGTTTTCTCACTCTAATTCGTGTTCAGTTTTGCTGTATTTTCTGTGGGAAAGGAAACTTTAAGTTCAGTCAGATTAATTGCTAGCATCTTGCTTCATCTCTCTGATGAGCTAAAACCCAAAGCGTACAGGGAATCTGATGTGTGGAGAGTAGAGCTTGTCTGTGGAATCGCAGAAGAGAACGCTGCTGTCTTTCTCCTCGTGTTAAACTTGAGTCCAGCTGCGACGCTTCTGCTGTCTGTGAATGTTCAGTGCAGTCAGTCAGAGCTGCTTGTGACCGTTTATTTTGCATGCATATTTTTACAAAATATCTGTAGTGTGCGAGGAGCAGATCAGATGTCAGGGGGTCACGCGGAAAGTCTTTTCTGTTTGTCGTGCATGCATGCACGGGGAAGTCTTTCACAAATTCAGTGCTCTGAAATTACAGGAAGAGCCCTTTTCCTCCAGAGCAGTTGACGGCCGTGGGGTGTCCTAAGATGCAGATTTTCACAGGTTTCCTGCAGCACAAAGACGTGCTCCTCGTGGTGCATTCAGCCAGATTGATTACATCATTTCAGGTTTGGAAAAGCTCCTGCGTGGCGCGAGGAGAAGCCTCTGTGTTTGATTATGGCAGCTGAGCCGTCGTCGCTGAATTAGGAGGGGGGCGATTCTTTCGCTCAGGCTCTTTCATCCCCAACAATGGCAGATTCTGCCCCGTCTAAACTGTTTCTGTGCCCCCATTATGCTGCGCAGCTCCCTCGCCGCACGGCCCCTCCTCTGCCTCCTGTGTTTGGGAGGAGCGGGGCCGCTCACAGCTGATTGTCAGCTCTAATACGTGTCATTTACATGTGCGTAAGGTGAACCGAGCGTGAGCGTGCACCTTTGGTTCCCCTGTGTGGAGAGAAACTCCTGAGTTTCTCAGAGTTTAGGTTGCACCGCGACAAGCTAAGAGAGAGTTTTAGAGGAAGAGGAGGATGGCGGTTCTCTGATCTCCTGCTAGTTCACACGGGCATTTCTGAGCTCGTTTTTTGCACTCTCGTGTGTGTGATTTGTACTTAATTATATTATCTATGCTCTTTATATGTTTTGTAAGAGGGACTCTGTGTTGTGGGTCAGTAATTGAAGAGCTATGAGGGTAAAAACCACCAGTTTTTGTTTTTCATAATTTTTATTTTCAGGGCAGAGTTGGTTGTGGTGCATTAGTCTGTCTCTATCATTTCAGTATTTTTTTGCAAGATTATTTTAGCACTGACTTCAGTGCACAGATGTGTGGATGTATCTCCCGGGTTGCATACAATACATCAAGGAATATTTATCACATTTAAAGTGCCATTTTTAAAGGAGATGACAATATTACATCAATTCAGATTGAACAAACTTTCACATAGAAATAATATCCTTTAATAATTTGATAAACAAATCCTTAATAAAGAATAATCTTTAATATGCAATTTTAGCCAGTTTTCTTAGCTCACAATTTTTTTACATTTTATTTTAACTTGAATATGCAACCCTAAAATGTACCCGCTGATGCGCCTGCAGATCTCCACACAGCTGAAGCGCCTGTCAATCACAAACATACACATGCTCCGCCCCCTTGTGTTTGTTTATGGAATATTTTATCTAATTTAATAATGCCGTCTTCCAGCAATACGATCTCTCTGCTCCGCTGAACACATTATAAATCCTTCCAATAGAGCTCCACATATTTTTTTCCATGCACAAGAAATTCCATGGATTCTAAATGCATGGGTTTTATTCATGTCAGAGTAATTATTTCATGCGTCTACATTAAGATATGCCTTTGAATGTCATTTTTAAGGTCCTTTCAGTTCCTTGAGGTGACAAATTCATGATTTCACTTTGCACTGCTCCCAGTTGTATTTTATCGTTGTGTTTCTTCTGCGATCTCGTCTCTGAAGATATTTTGGCCTATCGGAGGGAGGGGGAGTCAGACCCAGAGCTCTGTGGAAATGCCTTAGGTGTGACTTCACTTTCACTCACATCAGCGCTGACCCGACTGCCTTTCATATCACATCCACCGCGTCTCCACCGGTAAACATCCCCCGAGGGCCGAACAAAGAACACGGCCCTTTCTCCTTAATCACAACCCAGCCCTCTCTCTCTCTCTCTCTCTCTCTCTCTTTGCCAGCATGCAGCATTTGCATTCAGCTTCAGAAAGGCGCGCATAAAAAGGGGGAAGAGCGACAGAAGAGAGAGGTGAAAAAAAAAAAAACAGAGAATAAAGGCAGAAAGAGGGTGGGTGTCGAGAACAAAATAACTGAGGTGTTTGTGAATGTTTGTTGGGCCTCCCCTGGTTACGGCCCTTATATAGAATAAACACCACAACACACACACACACACACACACAGATAGGGTTACGCAGCGGCCTGCTCGCTCTATTCATGGCTGCACACTTGTTCACACTTAAGAGAAAATCATCTGTGTGAGGCACTGCTGCTTTTAAGACGCAAGAATGGTTTGGAACAGGTGTGTGTGTGTGTGTGTTTAGATAATTACATTTTTGGCATGATCTTTAGCTTAGCAAGCAGCAGAAATCAGACTGCAGACTTGCACTGTAAGTGCATTTGTCAAGGCATTTTTTGTTTATTTCTACAGCTGGATCTCACATGTGCAGTCCATAGAGCTTAACTTATTGAGCATGGGATATTTCTTTAATAGATGTCTGATGATAATAAATAAATAAAAAAATAATAATAAATGAACACAACATTTTAAAAATATATATTTTACTTTTTTATTTGTGTTTAGTTTATATAAAATGATATTACATATAAATGTCAGTATTTTTGTTTATTTTATATTTAGTTATTTTTATGTTGTTTTATATGCTTTTAAAGCTTAAAGAGGACTGATTCAGAATGAACATGTCTTTAATAGTTTCATTCTAGATGGGCAGCTGCTTTTTTCTAAACATAAATATTTGATATGTACTGACATGAGGAGGATGCGGCGTGTTTTGCACACACTGAAGGGTGTTTATCTGGATTGGAGTAGATTATTTTTCTCCCTGTATACTCTCAGAGAGCTGCTCCGCCTCTGAAGGCATCATGTGACGGGAATTCCACAAACTCTTTTCTCCTTCAGACCTTCAGCCGAGAGATTATCAGCCCGCTGGATGTATCCTCATTTACTTCAGCAAACACCTCTGGACTCTGTGAGAGAGAGAGTTAGCTCACTAAAGCAGTTTGCTAAAACTTTACCGTCTGCTGACAGAGCATCGCGCTCGCAACGCCAGTGTCACTAGTTCGATTCTGCACGTACTGATAAAAAGAATGACTCACATGCAGGATACTTCAGAACAACTCTTTGCTGTTGCTGTTGTTGTTGAAAACACTTGAGCTATTAATGAATATTAATCTCATTTGTGATTTTTCTTTCTGTGCTGGTGAACATATGTCAGATTTTTCGGGTGTGTGAAGTTTGTCCCCAAACAGTACAGTCAAAATATACAGCTATAAAATGCAGCTCAGATCATTTGATATTTGTAGAATCTGATGAGAAATGTTTGAGTTTATATCAAGAGCAATGCTTTGGCAAATTTTAACACAATTTGAGACATAGCTGAGTGCTTTTTCTTTCATTGTAGTCCGATGTAAATGCTGAAACTGTGCTCATTTTGGAGGAAGTGATGTTGTGTAGCTGATTGGTTTAGATTAGCTGTGTTCCTCGTCAATCTAATCCTCACATTAAGCTTCTGTAACACACAGAGATTGTCTGTCTCTCTCTTCTTCACGGCTCTGAGAGGAGGAACGCTCAGGTTTTCTGCTGGATGAAGTTTCTTTCGACTGTGCTGATTGTAAGGTGTTTGTTTAATGTCCAGTGTGTGTTGGAGTGTCATAACTTCATAGTTCACGTGCTTATTTTTTTTTTTTAGTTTTGTTGGTTTAATGTGAGGAAGATTGCATGTCACTCCACAAAGTTTGGAGAAAAACGTGCATCCAAGATGAAGCTGTAGATCTGAAATCGCTCACATCAGCATCTGATGCATCTGCATTTTCACAGATTCTAATAAAGCTAGAAGCCAACAGGCAAGCGATCAACGTTTTATTTACTCACCAAAAGCCAGTTTTTACTTTCAGTTAACAGAGAGAGTGTTCAGTTTGGACCCTGGACAACACTATACCCTACAGATGAAAGTCGTATGAAGCTCGCTGTCCGTCCATCTGCACTAAAACATCGCTCCGGTCGGCCGTGAGATTGCGTGCGCTTCTCGTTTCCACGTATTGTGTGATGCATCAGACTCAAAGCTCCTGGAGAAATATCACGGCTCATTTCAGATCTCAGACACGATTCATTTCCCATTGTCTCTGTTTGTGCATCATAATAATGTGTGTAAGATTTTGCATGAAAAAAAAAAAAAAAACATCTCAGGTGTCAACATGTTCATTTGCAAGAAAAGGGCTGGTGTGACTGGCACTCTTGTGCTGCTCAGGTGTGAAAACACGCGTGTCGTCTTTTGGACATGCTGCCGTGTTGTGCAGGTTTGAGATGTATAAATTAGCAGGATGAGCTCGATGGCCACGTTCTGGAGAAGAAAGAACGAGATAAAGAAATGTATAACATTTGCATCATTTATTCTCCAAAGATGATTTCAAAAGTCTGATATTTGTGATATTTAAAAATTAGTCCCACAAATTGTCCTCAGAGGTTTTAAAATATGTATATGCACACATTTATCATATTACATTACTATAATAATGACCACCCAATCCCTAACCCTACAAGAACACATATAAACCCTACAAGAAAAAAAAAAAAAAAAAATTTGTAAATAATACAATGATACTACAAAAAATAGTTTTATATGTAGTTTTAGTTTAATAATTTTAATTTTATAATAAATAGTTAATCAATCAGTTAATAATCAGTTTGTTATATATGATTTATATTGTTTATATATATATATATATATATATATATAATATATATATTAGCTTTATCATAGGTACAGGATTGGGAATGAATTAATTAATTAATTATTTATTTATTTATAGTTAGTTAGTTAGTTAGTTAGTTAGTTAATTAGATAGATTTCCCCCATTTATATCCAAAAATAGAATATATATTCCTTTATAACCTTTCTCTTTCAAGAATTGACTGTATGAAGACATCACACACACACACACACACACACAGCGGTTGTTCTCTCTTTGATGATTGTCGGTTTTCTTCTGGCAAGGTCAGGCAATCAATAAGAGATGTGAAGATATCTGATCATGACATCAGGAACCCAACACACACTCCTCCATATTTCAGTTCATTTATTTTCGTAGCAGAGAGGAAGATTATTAAACCATCATATCAGCCCTCATCTGTTTATCAGCCTTCAGAAAAGGAGAAGTCCACTTATTTGAGGTGTTTGATGTGTGTGAGATTTTGACGTCGGTTCTGTATTTAGTGTTTTTAATCATCTCACATCAGCACGGCCCAGGAAATTGTTGAAATTGCCGTGCTGGCTTGTTGCTTTAACCTTAGGTAAAAGTGTGCCAAGGAGACGCGGAGACGCACACACACACACACACACACACACACACACACACACACACACACACTCGTTTTCCTCGTCCAGAGGGCTGGCGTGTGTGTTGTGGTTAATGGACTCTGACTGCAGATAAGAAGCCTTGTGCTGCAGCGCCCGTCAAAGCCACGTCTCGCCGCTGTCACACACAAATGTCAAACAAACACCTCCTCAGGTAGCGCTGGGCTAATCATACAGACAGCGTGTCCTCAGCCTTTCCACAGGACGAGCCCCGCGGCTGCGCTTCAGAGCCTTTACCTGCCCGTGTGTGTGTGTGTGTGTGTGTGTGTGTGTGTGTGTTTGTGTGTGTGTGTGCTTTCATTTGTTCGGTGCATCATAGAAGTTAACTGGCACTGTTAATGCTTTACAACTCTCACCTGCTATAATGAACTTACATGAGCGGCTGTGTATTTTTACTCCAATCCCAGAGGAACATTTATTTTGTCGCTTTAGATTCAACTTTAGCTTCTCAGGAGATCATCCACAAGTCAATAGAGTATAGAGCTATACGATGAACACGGATAGCTGTTCGTTTGGTATTTGATGAGAAATGTTTGAGTTAAGATCTCTTGCTTTTGTGGACTTTGTCATTTGAGAACACGTGAGAACGCTGTGAAGCTTCTCTCTTTCTGACAGGAGGACCATCAGATGATTTGCTTGATCTCAAGAAACAACTGAGCCTTATTTGTGCTTTTTCTTTCCTGTGTGAATGAAATATTCGCTGACACTGAGATTTGATGGTTTATGTTAGTTATTGGTGTTTCTGAGTCTCTTTAGGTCTGCTTGGAGCAGTCACACTTCACAAACGTTATCAGTGCTCATAATTAGTGAAGGGACGGCCGGTGAAAGCGCTTCTCTCAGTAATTAAAGTAATGAAATATTCATTTCTGCCTTTTCTGAGAGGAGTGGGCAGTTCTATTACAATAGCAGACAGTCTCATCTGCAATTAGCACGTGCACACACACACACACACACACACACACACACACAGTCAGTCTTTTTAACCTTGTGTGTGTGAGTTCCCTGTCCGACGCAGAGGTTACCTTTTCCCAACGGTGCCAAATCGACTTGACGTAAGTGTTCATCAGTCGCAGGACTCTCCCCTCGAGGTATTTGCATCAAATCAACTCAGTCAAGCTACGAGAAGCTGACAGCAGAGAGACAGAGAGAGAGAGAGAGACAGCGCTGATGGTGTGTGTGTGTGTACCGTGGGTGTTTGGGGTCAAAGTGTGTGTTCAGAGGTGTGAGAGCTGCACACACGTCAGGTCGCTGGGTGTAAACTGAAGAACACGCACACTTTGTTCTGTGTCTCTATATAGAGTTTACTTTCATTTCACATGGGGTCATGAGAAAGTGTATGATTGTGCTTTGATGAATTTATTATGTGTGTTTGAGGGTTTACTGAGTTTACAGTTTGGAGCCAAAATTCACCTGACTACGACCCTCTGGGGATTACTCTAATATGTTTTATTTATTTATTTATTTTGAAAGAAATAATGATTTTATTTATCAAGGAGACAGTCAATGGATCAAAAGCAACAGTGAAGACATTTATTAACTTACAAAATATTTATATTTCAAATAAATGCTGTTCTTTTGAACTTTCTATTCATCTGTGAATCCTGAAAAATTTAATGTATCACAGTTTCCACAAAAATATTGTGCAGCACAACTGTTTTCAACATTGATAATAATCAGAAATGTTTCTAGAGAATGATTTCTGAAGATCATGTGACACTGAAGACTGGAGTAATGATGCTGAAAATTATTTATTTCTTTTTATAGGTACAGTATAATCATCTTAATTTAAATATAATAATTCTGTAGTCCTTAATTAGATGAAACAGTGGGAAATGTTTAGTGGTAAATCTTTTAATTATTATTCACGGAGTTTTTAGATTTTAATTGTGCAATTCTTTACAATCAATATACAGAACCGTTTAAGGGATTTAGATATTGGCTCTAATGTGTAGCAATAGTTTTAGTGTGTGTGTGTGTGTGTGTGTGTGTGTGTGTGTGTGGTGTGTGTGTGTGGGTGTGTGTGTGTGTGTGAATATTTATTGTCATGCATTTCATCAGTCTTGACAAAACATATTTCTCTACAGTCACAATATTATTTCAGATCAAAAGCTGCATCAGCTCCACACACACACACACTAACACACACACACACACACACACACACACCACACACACACACACACACACACACACACACACACACACACACACACAGCGTGGAACTGTAATAGAGCTTACCTTTGTGTTAAGCATCACAGCAGTGAGCTTCTGTTAGGTCGCTTTGGCCAAATAAAGGATGAAAAGGTTTGTGTTTGACATGGAAATATTGCACAATTATTTTCTGGAATATTCTTCAGTGCAGCTTTAGAGAGCACAGATAAGTCCTGAAGTGTTGAAAGTTTTAGTGAATATCTGCTCCAGTTCTGTCTCTGCCACACTACAAAGCCAAATACTCGGCAAGTTCATCGTGAAAATGCCTCAAATCCCCCGAGAGGAATAAAGAGTAGAGAGAGAGAGAGAGAGAGAAAGAAACGCCTTGGTGTGCTGCTTTATTACACGTTTATTAATCTCTCACATGTGCACAGACTGAGAGGAGTGTGTTCCTCAACCTGTCTCTCAGGTGCAGCTCACCTGAACATTAACCACTTTAAGAGTCACATTACTCCGGCTTTGACGGAGCAGAACTGGAGTCTAAAGCTCAAATGCAGAGCGTGTGTCTGTGTTTATCACAATGACATTAATAAAAGCCACCTTCTCCAACAGAGAGACCAATTAAATCCTGAAGAACACAGCTAGGATCTCCTGCAAAGCCAGTGATGTTTCAGACAGCAGATCCACTCCGGCACACACAGAGTTAACCGAATTAAACAATTTGCAAACAGATAAAGTCAGTCAGTCAGTCTAAGACATTTTTTTTTTTTTTCATGCAAAACAATTACTAAATTACAGTACATAAAAAAAAAACTGTTCTCTGACGGTATTTATGCAATCAACATAACCAAGAAACAAAACAATTTAATGTGGAAAAATCATCATTCATCTGCATTATAATTGCCGCTTTTCCTCGTGTACACGGCGGTTAATTAAAATTGTGATTAAATCCATCTCTGCCGTCTAAGATGTCTTTCCCGAAACAGGTGGTACGGAATTTAAAAGTAAAGAGAAAAGCGTAATTAGCATTGGAAATTGAGAAATTGCCTGCAAGAATCGGTGTTAATTTCATTCTCTGATGAGGTGATTTATAACGGCGGCTCAGCCGAGACTCATCCGCGCCTTTCCCAGCATGCACTGTGAATGTGTTTGCTAAATATTTGAAGTGTTTTAAGGCAGAGAGCTGCACAGTTACCGCGGCTGATGGCTTCAAACCCGGAGCTCGTCTCTTCTGACACACGTTTTCAAACGTGGATTTAACAGCCAATCAAGAGAATGTTTATCTGCCGTCTACAGCCAGGAGACTGTAATAATGCCACCGCGCTTTCTAAGACGTGGAGATCCAGCATGTGTGTCTGGGAACAGAAGGACACACACTGATAGACGTTCATCTGAACTCTCGCCGCTCTAATTACTCAAGCACTCGTCAGATGGAGATGCTGATTACAGAGAGATTCATATCTGTGCTCCGAGAGCTTCGTCCAGTTGTTACTTGAGCTACTGAGGCTGATCTTGTTGAGCAGAAAGTATTTGGACACCTAAATGTTGGAATGTCATTGTATTAGATATTGAATATCAAAATGCATACTTGCGTAGTTAATCAACTGATGTGTCCATGCCTTTCTTTACAATACATATAGTTGCTTTTGTAAACTGAAAAAGAAAAAAAAAAAATGTGGTGTAGGATTTACTCAGAAATCGCTTTGTAAATTGCACAGATAATTACGTAGAAACGGCAATGCACTGAATTAAATGTGAAAACTTTAAAGTAAAAAGACAGATGTAGTATTTTCTTTTAAAACCTACTCAAATAATTTGTTAGCAACTTCTGTTTGTCTATTTGTTTATTTTAAATTGTGCACTTATAAAATGATGCGGAAATAATTTTAATTTAGAAATTGCTAGTGAGTTTCACAAAATAATCACAAAGAAATAAATTAAATGTGAAATTTTAAACTAAGACTGATATTGGATTTATAAACAACTTCTAAAAATATATCTATATATATATATATATATATATATATATATATATATATATTTTTTTTTTTTTTTTTTTTTTTTTACAGTGTACATTGAAATAAAATTCACTCAAAAATGGCAGTACATTTTACAATTAAACATTTTTTTTTTACTGAAATAGTATTTTCTTGTACAACAAACTTTAGTTATCTTTATTTTATTTACTTATTTATTTTATTCTATTTATTTATTTACAGTGTATCTAATACAATGACATCATTTTTAAGCATGACTTAAGTAACTGAATACTTTTTGGAGTCACTGTAAATCATTTTATATAATGCTTGTTTGTTTAGGGATGGATATATACTCATAAGTACACTTATTTAGTGAGTGAAATGTGTATTTTCATTGGTTGTACAAAATGCAAAATGTCAGAGTAGAAGGAAAAACAACTGTTACACACGTTAGCATTTTCATTCTTTCATTTCTCGCCCAGAGAGTTCCTACCAAAAAACACACACACGCAACACACACACACACAAAACACACTCACGCTCAGTTTACACCGTGTTTCTCGGCCACAGAAGTGCCAAACATTTGCAGCAGTGTGAAAAAATGTTGCAGCTTTTGTGCGGGTGTCAGGGTGTGTTTGTAGTGCTGTGTGTCTGCTGTGTTCTGAGATTCAAGGTGCTGCTTCTTCTGTTCAGCATGTCAAATGTAGCCCACACACGGCTCCTTATCTCCAAAGACCCCAAACACAGCGGACACACACACACACACACACAATGTCACACATGCGCTTTCCCGGAATTTCCCTTTATTATGATTTCATCCTATTCCTCTTGGAGTCACTCGACTGCTTGGGTCATGTGTGATCTGACAGGTATTCCAGAGCGTAGTGACCCTTTACGAGCCCAACATACTGCAGCTGTCACACACACACACCAGAAAAACACACACACACACACACACACACACACACGTTCTGCATCGGATTTTGTTTCTGGATGTTGTGGGAATGCCTTTCTCTTTTAGTGTTGAGTTGATTTGGGTGTAGCATACAGTAGCCCCTGTTTTTGCATGTGAATGTGAATTGTTTTAATTTTGTGATTATTTAGACAATATTTGTAGATCCGGTCTATCACTGAGATGCAGGAATGTTTATTTTTTTGCTACAGGTTGCCAGTAGTCCAGTGAGATCCATCCGTGATCATTTCATTGATTGGTGTAGATACATTAAGCCCATGTGTTGAATTGCATTGTGAAGGTGAATGTGGGTTTTATTGTGATTATATTAGACAATATTTGCTCTGTGTGAAAAATTGACGGTTATCACTGGGCTTTCCAGATTACAATGCATGTTTATTTGTTTGACAAGGTGACAATGATTATTTGAGGGCTTTTGTACAGGTTGCCAGTTTATCCAGATCAGGACCATGAATTGCTATCATCCGTGAAATCATTTCTTATTAATTGATATAATTACGAACATTTCTCTGTGTGAAATAATTGACTTGTCTTTACAGTACCCAAGATGCTGTGCATGACAAGCTGAGGTGAATATATTTACAAATCAATCGCTGAGAAAGCTATTTAACTCAATGTGGGATTCCCATGCATAGAAAAAAAGACACTGATTGTCGAGACAATAGTAAAGTGTTGTATATGCACAGAATGTGAAATCTGTGTTCTGCTTAAATCTAACGCTGCATTGATTTAAAAAAAATAAATAAATAAATAAATAAATGTATACTGCACAGATTCTAAAGCAGCAATCCTCGATATTTTGACTATTTATGAATATATTTTTTTTTTTTTTTACAAGACACTGTTTCATAGTGGTTAATATTATGGCTGCCAGTTAAAACATTTTGATTGTAATATAGAAAACAGTTATTTTAAATTATAATAATATTTCATATATATATATATATATATATATGTGTGTGTGTGTGTGTGTGTGTGTGTGTGTGTATTTTTATCAAATAAATGCAGCCTTGGTGAGTAGAAAGAGAAATCAAAAACCAACCAACCAACATTAGAAATATCTTACAGACCCTTTTACAAACTTTTCAATGAGGCTTTTTCATGTTTTTTTAATGATGTCTTGACACTTTTTTTTTTTTTTTTTAATCAGAAAAAATCCAAAATATTGTGTATGTAGAACTTTCTTAGTTGTATGCATTCTGATTTTAATTTGCAGCTTTCTTTTTGCAGGCCCATATTCTGTGTGGGTCTGTATATCAGCAAAAGTACACTATAGAGCCCAAGCAAAGAGAAGAAACACACTGTAAAACAACTCCTGTTGAGTTCATTTTCTGGGCATTTTTCAAACGTAGTAGATGTAGGTGAGCATAATTCATCCTAATCCTGCATGAGCTCCTGTTCAGTGTGTGATAGACAGACAGCAGCCCAGAATACACACACACACACACGCCTTGAAGTGTGTGTCTGTAGAGAGAGAGGGAGGCGGGTACGGGCGAGTACTGCTGGATTTCACAGGTAACTGGATTACGTGGGCACATAATTGATCCATTTGGAGGGAAAATGACGGAGCTCTAAGCTTTGGAAATGGAGTTTATGAAACAGGCATTCGTAAATTCAAAGGAATCAATATGTCAATTTTATTACATCTTCAGGGCAGATGAGTTTTAAAAGAGCCCTGTCTTATTTTCCATGTGTGTGTTTCACACTACAGGTCCTGGGTGGCTGTTTCGCTTGATGGTGGTGTTTTATTGCATACGCGAGCGGCTCGTTCTGCTCAGTTTGACCGTCTGCAGAAGCCTTGCCAGAAAAAGATGTTTGTCAGCGCTGCTGGCGGCGGCCGTGAGAGCGATCTCTATACGCCCGAGCCTTTTAGTGCGTCGAGAAAAGACAATAAAGCATTCCTCGCTCGTCAAGCCATCCATTTATAACGCAGGAAAGTGGAGTAAGAGCATTTCTGCATTTTCATCAGTAAAATATTCACATTTCATTTACACCGTCGCGCAGCCCAACTCACTTTTATTACTCAGCCAAGCTTCTGCTCTAATTTAAATGAATTATGCAGGCGAAAACTGATGCAAACAGACAGAAATGCAGTGTTGCTTTTGTGCTGTCGAATTAAAACAGAGCATGAGAAAGCAGGACCCTAAACCCTGAAGAAGAAGAAGAAGAAGAAGAAGAAGAGCAGGTGGTAAAGAGGGAGACATGCAATCACTCGGCCTGGTTTGCTGGCATTTGTCGAGCACTATTCAACTAGTTCATTTTCCAGCAAGTAAACAAGCAGAAGTTGGTGATGCTTGCATTTTTAATTCTGCGTTCTCTTGCTCGTTCACTGACTGACATCTGCTATCAATGCTCGGCAGATGTGTGCGAGGAACGCCCGATTATCCACCCCTCGCCCGCAGAACGGATGACTGCTCGTTCAGATCGCGTTTATAGGCACATGCACGCATGTCTATGTATGCGGCTGCTGAATTAATTGCGTAAGTTAGCATCATGTCTTCTCATTCACAGATGAACGTGTCGCTCTTTCACAGCGGTCACTCGCAAACCTGCGATAATGAGAGCAGATACTCCGGGCCTGAAACACATCAAAACACACAAAGAGTCGGATCTGGATCGTATCGCCGAAGATCAGATCGGCCGGCTTTTGTGACGGTGGTATTTCGCGTCGGATTGTTTGCTGTCTGTTCTCAGATAGCCATCAGTCGCTGCTTTCAGACGGCACAAAGACCTTATCGTGGATTATTCTCTGGAAACGAACGCATCACACGCTGCGAGACGAGACTCTTCCAGACTCTTGGAAGTTTGACAAGAGTCCGAGGCCTGTAGAAAGCAAGCATTGCACTTGAAATCGCTGTAATGTCTCAGTTGTTGAGTTGCTTTCTTGACAAAAAGTCTCCTGGAAGGCTCCTTTCTCACCACTGATTTACTTATGAATATGTAATTACATAAAAACGGCAAGTAACAGTAACATTTTAAAGCAGAAAGACTTTTTCATTACATTTTAAAGTAGAAAGACAAATAAAATGTTCTCCCGTAATCCAGTTTTTATTTACAGTTCCACAAAAAATGATTGATGATCTCCTCCTCAGAAGTATTTTTTTTTTTCTTGAGAAAAGTCTCTTGTAAAGTCAGATCTGTTTTCTGCAGAGATTTAAAAGGACCTCAGTTTTCAGATTTCAGAAACCTCAATATGAACTAAGCTTTGACACTAAAAACAATTGGTGTAGATTTACTTTTGAAACTCATAAATCGAACAGAGATTCAAAATAGTCTTTCAAAATACTGCTCAGATTTGCACAATCCAAGTCTGAGATCTCAGTATGTTTTCAAATATTTCTCATTAAATATCTGAGCTGCTCCGCTGCAAAATATTTGGTGTAGGGTTTACTTTGAGACAATTGTCTCTCAGAAAGTGCAAGTAAATTTCACAAATAATTACTAAGAAATGGCACTGAATTAAACAAAAAACTGAGTTAGAAAGACTGAAATATATTGTTGTACTCCAAAAGTCTTAATTTTATTTATAACATATATAAAACAGTGAAGGAGTTCTGCTTTATTTTTGCAAAGAGACATCAAGTAAAAGACTGAATTATACATTATTAATTGAAGTAGAAAGACTAAAATAGTATTTTGTTGTACTCTTTGTTTGATTTACAACTACTATATATATATATATATATATATATATATATATATATGTATGTGTGTGTGTGTGTGTGTGTTTGTGTGTGTATTATATATATATATATATATCTATATATATATATATATATATATTTATTTATTTATTTATTTTTATTTTTTTACAGTGTATCCATGTTCATTTTAAAACTCTGTTACTGTATGACAACCACTGACTCATTTGTCTCTATTTTTGTCTCCTAAAAACCTTGATGCTTAGATGAAGCATAACTTACACCATCAAAGGGAAACCTCTGAGCGATAACATGCACCTCTGGGGGCGGATGGTAAAGTGTGTGTGTGTGTGTGTGTGTGTGTGTGTGTGTGTGTGTGTGTGTGTGTTTATGTGTTTTTGTTTTTGTGTGTGTGTGTGTGTGTGTGTGTGTTTACATTCACATTACCCAAGACTGATCTCTCAGAAAGTCCAGAGGTTTTTCTCACATGGACCAGAATGAAGTGCGTCTTCCCCTCCCTCCCGTCTGTTGACTGGTTTCAGTAGCTGCATGTCTCTCACAGATTGGCGTGTCTCCTCTCTGCGTCACTGTGAGTGTGTGTGTGTACATTGACTTCACACTGATAGTACAGGCCTGTTTACTATAGTACCATTGTATTACTGTGCTCAGGGCTGTATTTTGCAGTATTGTTCAGTTCTAAGCACGTTAAGAAAAAAAAAAAAAAAAAAAAAAAAAAAAAAAATTAAGGAACTGAATTCAAAAGAAAGAGTATTATTTTCATGTGGCAATTCTGGACACTTTTTATTATTTTTAAATATGTCTATCGGTTTTAAGTTGTAGTTTTTTTTTTGTTTTTTTTTGTATTTTATTTTATTTTATAATTTTATTTTATTTCATTTTAGTACTTCTAGTTAAACTGAACAAAACATTTAAATATTGCCCTGTCAACTAGCAGAAATGTATTTTATTTGTATTTTTTATATTTAATTTAATTTAATTTAATTTTATTTTATTTAATTTAATTTTATTTTATTTTATTTTATTTTATTAAATTTAATTTAATTTTATTTATATTTTATTGGCAACTAGCAGCATTTTATTTTATTTTATTTTATTTTATTTTTCAAGTAGTTAAAATGTATTGTTATGGTCTTAGTTTTAATTTTAGTTATCAGTAATAAACCTGGTGCAAACTAAAATCATCATCACATATGCAGTGCGTAGAATAAGCCAGTTGAGATTATAGTGTGTGTGTGTTTGTATTGTAATTGTGACTCAGGGTGGAGATGCTGTTGACCTCAGATGTGGGTTAAATGCAGATTGAATGAGAATCAGGCAGTGATAATTATGGTGGAGTGGCGAGGGGTCAGTCGAGCAAAAGAGCCTGCAGAGAGACGCTCTCCTCCCGCTGTCTGTCTCTCTGTCTGACCCGCTGTATCTACACACCTAAACACTGCTTAAGGTTAAACTACCTTTATTTGCTTTTCTGTCATTTGCTCATTGCTGCTTCCAGATGCTTTTTAATGGTGCTCAAGTCACTCATCACTAGTCTAGTGTGTGTGTCGTCCTGCAGAGTGTAAATGATTCCTCGGATCACGTGTCGTTCATGAGATTGTACTAAGGGTGTACACTATTTTCATCTGCAGGATCATAAAACATGAACAGATCCCACAGAAGCATCTAGTAGTTAGACTTTCTCTCTCAGGCTCAGAGTTTTATTGTCCATCAGTGTTGAATGTCATCTGGCTGTGAGATCTCTCTGTGAGCTTTTACAACAGATATAGATAACACAAGGCACCAAATTAATCAATACCCTCTTCTCTCTCTCTTTCTCTCTCTGGTCGGTGCTGCTGATTGGCCGTGGATCCGTCCTCTTCAAATCAACAGCAGGTAAACTGATTTTAATATTCATCAGCTTCCTTTATATGCACACAAACACAATGCAGGTGCAGCTGAGCTCATGAGTTTGTCCTGTAACTTTGAATGCATGTGGATAAAAGCTTCTGGCAAATGCATGACAGTGTTCACACACACACACACACACACACACACACACACACACACACACACACACAGGTTGTGTTTTTATCCGTGCGTGTCCGTATTCAGCCATGTCGAATACCTCACACTTAATTACTATTTATTGGAAGTCCCGCTCATCCTCTTTTATCGCTCCTCTAAATAATTTCCACAAATAAGAGGGTCTCGGGCTCCTGCGTCTCAGCTTCCACCCATCAAAGTTTAATCGAAGCCGCATTTTAGTTTTTGAATAAAGAACACTTAAAAAATTTAGATGCAAATTATTCTGCATTATTCATGCTCTCGTCGTCCTTGTAGATTTAAACATTTGCGAGGCCACCTTGATTTGAGTCATTACCTCGACTCGGGTCGCTCCGTCATGAATAAGGTATTTCCTACAAGTGCAGCACTCGCCTGATGAGCTTTTAAAGTGCCTTTACACTCCGTCTGCGCAGCGCGCATGAGCGAACCGAGCGAAATCCGTCTCAGGTGGCGAATCCTGACAGAAGAGAGAGAGACTCTTTTCTCTGCGAAGTCTCGGATCGCTCCGCTCTTTGGGAACGCACGTGACTTTACCTGAAAGCCAGAAGAGATCCTCAGAAATAAGGCAGCTTTGTTTGAGAATCCTGCTCAATTTGTGCTCCCTTTGTAGTGACGAGAGGTGAAGAGCCCTCCAGAGACACATCTGAACGCCTGGGAGAGAGACAGACAGTTCTTTTTAATTACTCGACACAGATTGTCGCTGCGCTCGCGATCCCAGATTATTGACTGTTACCTGTACAGACTGACATGTGGGATCAATTGTAATTTGCTTTAGCATTTCTTCAGACGTGGCTTGAGGATTCTTGAACACACACACATACACAGAGAGGTTTTTAGCAAGGTGCAGAAGATGAAGCGGTGATGATATGATCTGAAACATCCTGGCTCTTAGCATCACTTAAATCTACCTCGCAAGAACAAACTGGAGTCTTTAAATTATTCCTTTTCATCTGCACGCAAACAGCCATAAAATGATGAAATCTGCGGATCCCAGAAGCTTCTGCTATTAAAGTCTAAAGCGCAAATCTGCTGTAATGAAACCGTTGTTTGTTTGTTTGCCGAGAGAGAAAACCTGAGAGAAAGAGAGAGAAAGAGAGCGTTCCTGTGGCCCTGCAAGAAAAATAAAGTAGTTGACACAGTGTCTCGATCATCTTTACTACCCGCTGGAAGAATTAATATTTAAACATTCTAATAATGCGGCTTGCCTTGCATGCACTTTTAAGCAAAGCAACAATATTTTTCACCTGGGGTAACACAATGATTTTTCATCCTGCTGAGTGCAATTTCCCTTTCTAATGCGTCTGTGGAGCTTCCACCATTGGGCAGGCCGACTTTACTCTTTATTATTTCCCACTGAAAGAGAAAAAAATATTCATAGAGGTAAATATATTGAAATGAATTTTCGTGTCCATGAGCAAAGAAGAGCTCAGGCCGCCGTCTCTCCCTCCAAAGCGGTGTAATGATTGGAAAAACCTTCTGCATTATGGGAGAAAGGGTGCAGAAAAATCAAAATATACATGCGCTGAAATCGTCTGCTATTTGAATATCCATAAAGCCACATATCTAGCGCTTTCCTTCAAAACATCATCCGTTTTTTCTTCTTTATTTATTTTCCCCACAATCACTCCAGACAACTGGGGTGTCAAAAAAACTGATTTTGTTTGAACAGATGCGTATCACCTGGTGCATGATTTTCTCTTTCTCTCTTTTGCCTCAAAGCCTCTTTAAAACGCCACTAAACAGGTGATGCACCTGCAACACAATCACACATCCCAACAAACACACTGAAAAGAAAAGACGTATAAAAATGAGTGTAGATATTCCCGGTGGAGTCGAGCGGAAAGGATGCGTGCAGAGATCTGCTGTGTGTCACGGAAAATGGATTCCTGAAGCCTGAAGCCTTTGTAATTGATCACGAAAATGAATTGTTGAGTTGTGTGGGCAAATTGAACGACATAAATAAGAGTTATGATCTCCTCTTCTGTTTATGTGTAGCTGCATAGTTGAAATAGAAAGAGGCTGTGTGTGTCTCTGACCTGCACCAGTGCTGGACGACAGTATTTACAATATACCTGTGATTTGATATGCTGGTGATATAAGTTAAGCAACACTCTGAGAAAGAGAGCGGAAATACAGATTAAAAGTAAATGAATGAATGAATGAATGAATGAATGAATGAATGAATGAATTTTGCATTTAAACTTCAGTTGCAAAAACAAACAAAAAAATCATTAGATTTGATTGAATTCATTTTGAATCAGTTCAGAACACCCTTTTTAGTGAACTGATTCAAAAACACTGATTCAGTGATTCATTTGCGTCATGCATAACTGTTCACAGAGTTCCAATGCGACATTTTCATGTATTCTTTATGATATATATGCATAAATAATGATGTTTATTTCTATGTATCATACTGGTGCATGCAATGATTAAATATAATGAAACAGGTTCACTTATGTATCTAAGATATACACTAGTCAACATTTGAAGTGAATCAAAACCTTTAATCAAAGTTGTCCTAAAACCTAAATGCATTCTTGACTTAGGACAACTTTGATGAACTTTTTTGATCCACTTCAAATGTTGTGTATATATATGTGTATATTAAATATCACCAAAAGTATTAAATGTCAAGTCCTTCTCTGTGATATGAATGTTGCAAGGCAAATTGAATTTTCCCAATTAGCCTTTCATGTCAAATCTCTGAACAACACACTGAATATTTACAATGTTATAATTTAATGTGCCAGCAATATATAATTAAGCAACACTGTTAATATATGAGAAAGAGAGCAGAAATGCACATTTTTAAATAGTGTTTTGCATTTAAAATTCAATAAAAAAAAAAAAAATCATACGGTTTGAAATACTTTTAATTCAGTTTGAATCAGTTCAAACCACACTGATTCAGTGATTCATTTCCGTCATGCAAAACAGTTCACAGGAGTCTCCACCATATATATATATATATTATATATATATATATATATATATATATATATATATATAAATCATGTATATTTAACATCACCAAAGACCCAACAGAATCAAATATCGAGTCGTTCCCTGCGATATGAATGTTACAGCACAAATGCAGGTGGAAATTTTCCCCGTCAGCCTTTCATGTCGAACCTCCGGTGAGCTTTACTAAAGCACACACATACAAGCTTTTATGCACTTATTGCTCTCTAGAGCTCTTCAAAGAGATGCATTTTTTCCTGCGACGTCTCACCTGATTGAAATCTAGCAGCTGCTGCGCTTCGTCTCTCATCTGTTGAGGTGGGAAAGAAACAGACGATTAGTTTCCACTTCACTCCGTTTAATGCTAAAGGGGCTCTGACAGGGCAAGGGCAACAGCCTCGAGTTCATCTCTACCCCACGGCAAAACAGAGCAGCGCTGCTGGCTACACACACACACACACACACACACACACACACACACACGTGCGCAGGTGAAACCAGAGATGGGTTGTAACACTAGATGACAGATTAAAGGAACAGTGAAAAACAAACCTCCTCATGTTGTATTAGACCTGTAGACAGACTTGGGGATCTTTAGCAGAATGTTCACGCTGCTCTTTTACACATGAAAATGATACAATAAAAACCTGTTAACTGATTAATGATTAAAATTCTCAAAAAAGGACACCTATAAAGACAATTATAACAATTATAGCTGTATTAGTGCACCCAACAGTGTAGGATAATTTTGATTCGAAATGTGCGCTTTTGGTTTAAATGCTTGAGCTCTTTAAAGCAGGATGGTTTCTGATTGCTTGGTTTTTATTGTTCATCAGTTCATCAAAAATATCGATCTGAAAGTGATTCAAATCAAAGTTTAACAATGATTTTTAAAACTATCGTTATCGTTATCAGTTTTTGTTCTTGATGTTCAAAGGCCTTTACTCTATACAATGAAAAAACTGTAACAGATTTCATGGAAAATTTAATGTAATTTTGCCGTAAAACACTGTTAAATGTACAGTGTTTAGAAGTGAAAATGGTGTCATCTTATAATTTACAGTGAAAAATCATTTTATTGTAAATTGACATTCCAAAATCACTTAAAATTTTATGCTTTTTTTAAATTAAATTATTTTTCTTAGATTTTTCTTATCAATTATGTAGTTTTTTTTTTTTTTTTTTTTTTAATCTAATGTTGTTAAATCAGTGTTTATTGTATTACTTTAGTGTTTTGTGTGTTACTGTGTTTTGTGTTTGTGACACTGCGGACCTTCTATATCTCAGCTGTCTTTACGGTTGTTTTCAGCATATTATAAAGGTACATTTTTACAGTAAATTTCATGCAACCACAGCTGCCAAATTTTACCGTAAATTTCAATTATTTATTTTTATTTTTTTGGTATACAGTGGGCATGAACATATTTGTTTTTTTTTTTTTTGTATTTAGTGGGAATGAAGATGTTTTGTTTAGACACACAAAATTTCCTTTTGTCTAATGGGTTTGTGACATGCTCTCATTTTGGGATGAACTGGCCCTTTAAGGCTTCAGAGTAAGCGCAGAGAGAGACACACAGTCTGCCGTCTCTGGAGAAGCTCTGTGTCTGACCCTCTCTGTTATAGTAATATGGAGAGGCTCTGGAACACCTTTTTAAAACTTAATTGATTCTTTTAAAGCAGCGGCCCGCAGTGACACACTGCGTTATGATCAGGAGAGCAGCAGTCGGACGGAGTGGCCCGTCGCTGTGTGTCACGGGGAATTACTCTGGACTGCTGGGAATGTGGGTTAGACGGACGGGGATTTGCTGTGGGTCGGTCCAGATGACATTCAAACAATTAGATAAACTCACATCTAATTTAAGTCCGACTGACAACAGCAGTGCACTGGAATGCGTCACACATGCATACAGAATGTTTGTCTGCTCTTGCATAGTGTGTGTGTGTGTGTGTGTGTGTATGTGTGTGTGTGTGTATCCATGTCCATCTGGTGTAAATCAATCAGACTCATCATTGCACACATGCATCAGCATTCAGGAGGTTGGTATTGCTCGGGTGTTGCTCTTTCATTACCTCTGGAGGCTTAATAGAGTTCCTGGATATGTTTTATTGACAATCAATCAATCAATCAATCTTTATTATTATTATTATTATTATATATATATATATATATATATATATAATTTATTTATTTTTTTTTCAGAACAGTCTCAATATTTTCTGTCATTTTGCTTTTTAAATAAATCTATCTTGATTTTAGAACATTTAGAAATGTGAACTGGGAAACAAGACTTTTTTTTTTTCTCCCCCAGTTCATCCAAGAGTAGAGAGCTATAAAATGAATGTGCAGAGCATCTCAGGTCAGACATATTTGAGTTCATTGAGATATCTCTGATGTTTGATGGCAGACTTTGGCAAATCTGAGCACTGTTTTGAGAGAAACATCTAATTTTTGCCTTGGGTGTTTTTTTTTTTTTTTTTTTTTTTTTGTACTACAGTAAATGTTCCCCATGCATCAGGAGATGTCAGTCTAAAGGCAAGTGAGTGAGAGGCTGTATTTTTTTAGATAGTTGAGCTCAGATTGAAGGACTCGAGAAGAGGTTTACGTGTGCTAATAAAGACACGCTCTCTGAAGCATGCACTGTTTCTGAGCGTCAGTTTGAGGCCGCAGCGGATGGAGGGTTACAAGACGCTCTGAATGAGTGACAGAGAACCGCTTCACGCTTCAGAAAACACATGAAAGACAGAAATAAAACCAGAGAAGAGGATGAGTCGAGACTGTAAAGAGACAGCAGCTATCCCTCGTACAGTGACCTTGATAATTGTGATGGTCATTAAAATAAGTGCTCATTATTCTTCAAGGTGCGTCTCAGCATTACACTGATCAATGCGTGTCTCATGCACACACACACACACACACACACACACACACACACACACACACACACACACTAATGAAACCTGTTATTGTGATTGCATCCCGCTCCGTCTTACCCACCAATCAATATTAACAGCTCGTAAAAAAAAAAACTGTGCTGAAGAGATTAGCCACAGAATGAGCAGAGATACTTAAACAAAGTGCATCGAGCACAGGGTGAGTTTAAACCTCACGTGACTGAAAGATGCAGTGTGTGTGTGATTGGGTTTGACTCGCTCCAGAACAGAGAAACTCACAGATGAGTGTGAGAATATCACATTAATAAGAGCAAAACTGGAGTTCTCTATGTGAATATGTGTTAAACTGTTTAATTTATTTCTGTGATGTGCAGCTGTATTTTCAGCATCATTACTCCAGTCTTCAGTGTCACATGATCTTCAGAAATCATTCTAATATGATGATTCGCTGCTCAAGAAACATTTCTGATTATTATCAATGTTGAAAACTGGTGCTGCACAATATTTTTGTGGAAACCGTGAGACATTTTATTTTTAAAGATTCACAGATGAATAGAAAGTTCAAAAGAACAGCATTTATTTGAAATATAGTTCTGAAACATTATAAATGTCTTTACTTTCACTTTTGATCCTCTTGATCTTGCTGACCCCAAACTTTTAAACAGCAGAGTTTATGTTAGTGTTAATACAATTTCAGTAAGTAAACAGAGCTATTTTGGAGTTAATGTAGACTTTATAGACTGGCTTTTATGAACGGCTTTATCTCTCATCAGTAACAAAACCACAAGTTATGTTACAGATGAGAATTTAAATAAATACACTTGTTGACACACAAATATGTGACTTACTGTATCATGAGCAAACTTTTCACTAGTGCTTTCAGGATCCTGTAACACAATTTCAGAGCAGAATCAATAGTCTGTATAGTATATATTATCGCAGCTAAAGCTAAGTTTCATTGCAGTAATCAGCACTGAGCGTCACAGATAGAGACAGTGACGCTGCTCTGTTCTAAAACAAGGCCTGTAATTGTGCCAGTGACCTGATCTGTGTCTGCGCGGCAGAGAATGTGTAATTATCGCTTGTTAACCAGGACGGCGCACCTGCTACACTGAAAAAGGTTTGAAGAAACAGCGCTGGCAACCTCTAGAGCTGAAAATAACGAGAGAGAGAGAGAGAGAGAGAGAGAGAGAGAGAGAGAGAGAGCACGTCTGAGCAGTTAAATGCGCCGCTGTGTTTGCTCTGCTACAATAGAGTGAACATTACCCAGAGAGAGAGCACGCACACACTCACACACACACACATGCAAAGGCCTCCGACACACACACTCACTCACACACACACACACACACACACACACACACACACACACACACACATTGCCGGCTCACATTGTTGGGTTGGAATGGCGCTCCTGCATTTCTGAGATTTGCTCATTATGCGGCGTATTAAAGGCGTGAGTCAGTAATCAACCCGCGCTTCGAGCCAAAGGAGAGCGCCGCCGCTTCACGTATCCCAGCAACAATGCGCGCTCCCCCGAACCGTAGCGACCGGAGAAATTGTTTAGTAAATACAGGCCGGATCGTGTTTTATTAAGCGGGCCTGACACCATTCACACACGCAGAGCGCCGGAGAGCGCGTGCACCTGCCTGATAATCGCGAGCGTTCAGATATGTGTCGACATAATGGCAAACACGCAGGTATTCATCTTTCTGAAAGAAGAAGAGAAAAAAGAGGTTTAAAATAACTGAACAGAAACAAGATACAACCGAAAACATGACACATCACTCACATTTTCTCTTTGTTCCGTTTTTTTTTTTTTTTTTTTTGCCTGCTTGCTCTTCTGAAGTCTCTTCTGCTCATCAAGGCTGTATTTATTTAATCAAAAATAAAGTACAAACAGTAAAACTAAAATAATTAGTGCTGTCAAACAATTAATCGCGATTAATTGCACCCAAAATAAGTTTTTGTTTACATAATATATGTGCGTGTACTGTGTATATTTATTATGTCTATATGAATACACACATGCTTTTTTATATTTTTATATATATATATATATATATATATATATATATATATATATATATATATATATTATGTTAATACATTTAAAATATTCATATATAATATCAATTATATTAATAAAAATATATACATGGAACTATTTTCAAAATATATACTGTATGTCTGTGTATGTATACAGTATATACATAAATATACACAGTATACACACATATATTATGTAAACAAAAACTTTTATTTTGGATGCAATTCATCGCAGTTAATCGTTTGACAGCACTAGAAATAATATTTCAGTTTTCTATGTGAATATCTGTTAAAGTGTAATTTATTTCTGTGATGCGCAGCTGTATTTTCAGCATCATTACTCCAGTCTTCAGTGTCACATGATCTTCAGAAATCATTCTAATATGATGATTTACTGCTCAAGAAACATTTCTGATTATTATCAATGTTGAAAACAGTTGTGATATGTTGATGTATTGTTAGGGGGACATTTATGATTATTTTTAATGTCACTGAACGGAAACAAGATACAACCGAGGACATGACACACAACTCACATTTTCTCTCTCCTCTCGTCTTTGTTCTGTTTTTCTGGCCTGCTTGCTGAAGTTGAACTGAAGCGTGTCAGACGCGGAGCTGAGAGTTGGAGGTTTTAGAGGTGTTAGAGGAGATCGGAGGGCCGTCGGCTCACCTGTCAGAGCACGGTGTGTTTGATGGCTTTACTGGAGGATGATGGGAGCGTTTAACACGCTACACGCTCGTGACTGACGGATACTGAAGCGTGATCCGTGACACAGCCGTGTTTGTTTCTTTAAATAACTGAGTGCACTTAACATGCCCTGTACATGATCGCCAGCAGGGTCATTATAGTTCACTAAAACTAAAATCATAAAGCCTAAACCACAAGGCCTTAACCTTAACCCAAAACATAAAAAAATAAATAAAATAATAATAAAAAATCTAAAATAACTAAAACTGAAATACAATTTAATAACTATATATATATATACTTTAAAATGAAAATAACTCAAAATATCAAAATCAAAATATTTTTAAATCAAATACAGCAAATCTTAACGTAATTTTATTTCAGCTAGTTGAAAAAATAAACGCTTCTCATTTTCATTTACTTTGATGCTGAAATACTAAAATAACTAAAACTAAAACTGAAATACAAAAAAAAAAAAAAAAACACGAGGTAACAACATTAGTTGACATGAACTAGGAATGAACTGAATAATGTAGTTACGTCACTACTGTAGTTACTCCCTACATTAGCTCATATTATGGTTTGTGATTTTCTTTGGTATTAATTATAGATGCGATTCGAAGAAGTCCAACGAATGCTCCGAGATCAGGACTCGATCCGATCCCCTCGGGAACACCGCCGCTGTTTAACCGTGTGACATGTTGTCATATTGAGAGCGAGAAAGAAAGAAAGAAATCAATTGGCAATTAAATGCTGCTCCTTGTGACGATGACAAAAGACGTTTGGTGTGGAGAGAGAGAGAGAGAGAGAGAGAGAGAGAGAGGGAGGAGAAGGTAATGAAACTCTAATGACTATTCATAAGCGATTTGCAGGCCTCTGATCCAGCTGAGTGGAAGTTGTGCCTCCTGGTCTTAGAGTCTGTCAGCTCGGCTCTCCTCAACCCTTCCCTGACATCACCGAATTACCCAGCAGGCCCTGGGGCGCGACTCGGGATGCCAGTCTCTCACACATCTGCCGCACTAAAGGTGCCACCTTAGGACAAAACACCCAGAATCACCAAAGTGTAAATACCTGAAATTGACAAGAGCTGATACCTTTTCCCCCGCGCTCCACATCGCCTGCTTCTCTCGCGGCACGTCTTTTCATTCTGAGAGCGTCTTTTTTTTTTTTTTTTTTTCTTTTTTTTTTCTGTGAGCTCTAGTACACAGGGCTTTCTTCTGGCATGTGTGTGTGTGTGTGTGTGTGTGTGTGTGTGTGTGTTGAACTTGTGACCAATAGGTTACTTACTTAACTTAGTTACTTTGAGTTGAAATGTGCCAGGCTGTTAAAATAGACAAAGGACATGCACTCACAGTTTCGGTGTGTACAGTAGGCATGTTTCAAACCCTAGTGAGTGCCCTTAATAGATGGCATTCTAATCAAAATAAAATCTCACAAGTGACTGATTTTGAATATATAGCTTGCAAATTCATGTGCCACACATATAGTCCATAAAGCATAAATAAATAAATAATTAAATAAATATGTGTTGTTACTGAAAATAAAATGTGAAGTGAAATTTTAAGTAACAATGGTTTAATGCAATTTCTAATTTTCATGTAGTTTGATTAGAGGTACTGAAATATCTAAAACTGCAATTAAAAAATTGATAAAAACTATACTGTATAAACAGATATAAAAACCTACACAAAAATGAGAAAAACACAACAAAACTACAAAAACTTTAATACAAATGGATATAAATTATTGCTTTGCTGAATATATTATTATTATTATTATTATTATTAATAGTAATAGTAGTAGTAGTAGTAGTATACATGAGTTTGATTGTTAATTACAGCAAAATGTCATTAAAAGTTTAACTAAATATTATTTTTGCACTATATATACTGTATTTTTAAACAATTCTTCTGGCTCTGCCACCATTTTTTTAATCTTTTTTTTTTTTTTTTAATTGAGCTGGTGGCAATGTATTCTGGGTGTGTGTACTCCACGGCCTTAGATTTTGGCCAAAAAAAAGCATGAAAGGCAGCAGGCAGCGTAATATTGCTGCTGCTCACTAGTGTTTGTAAGGGAGCTGCAGACTGATCTCATATTCATACAGTATGAATTAATCTAGATAAAAGCTACATCAAAACTCGAGCGGTCTCATTATAGTTCCCGTTCCCACCACTGCATATCGACTGCGGTGTGTGATATTCTGGACTCGTGTGGTTTTGCCGGACCTGGACAGATGTGCCGTGACACTTTTTCAGTCGTACCAGTAAAAGCGACTATATTTAATGTAAAAGCTGGAGCTGTTGTTGTTTTTCTCTGGCAGCTGTGGCCGGTTTGTCCTGACCTCCAGAATCATGGGAAACTCTGAAGAATAAAAACGTTTCGGCCCAGTTTTCCTTTTCTCCCCAGAGTCCGAATTCATTTCAGCTTTCTGTTTGTCTGCTGGACCGTAAATCTCTTCAAGATCCTGTTTAAAAAAAGCTCCTCGGTTCCTTCTTTTATTCTGGAATAATCGGCTCTTTAAGGAGCTGTCAGTGTTGTCAGTCAAGAGCAGAGGTCTGAAAACATCAGGACCAACATGACTCCCACAGCGGCCGCTGACCTCTGACCCAGTTCATGGAGGAAAAAAAGGTGTGGATGTGCTCTAACTCAAGAGCTTTACAGCCACTATCGCTCCAGTGTGTGTGTGTGTGTGTGAGAGAGAAAGAGAGTGTGTTGTTTATCAGGGCTGCAATAGTGCTTGGCCGAGCGCGTCTGCATCGTTCACCTAATCAGCACTGAACTGCCAAAATCCAGGAGGAAATTCACTTACAAAAACACTATAAAAGATCAGCAGCGTGTGTAACACAGTTTTATAATATAATACTAGTTTTTTATAATATAAAATACCATATTATAATACTATCTATCTCTATTTATTCATCACTTTTATTACATGTAAAGATGGCTTTATATGCACATTGATGCATTTCCTATTAAAACAGAATGTTGCGAAATTACACACACACGCACACACACACACACACACACACACACACACACATATATATGTATGTATATATAGGGCAAAATACCGAAAGATACAAATCTCCCCTTTTAAACTCAGGAGATATTTTATATCTATTTAATTTGAGTATTTTTTCAAAGATGTTTAGTAATTATTTAAATTTTGTTTTTCACATTTTTGAATATTTTAACTATTATTGTTGTTGCTGGTGGTGGTGGTGGTGGCATTTGATGATAATAATAATAATAATAATAATAATAATTATTATTATTATTATTATTATTATTATTATTATTATTATTATTATTATTATTATTATTATTATTATTATGTAAGGTGTAGTTGTTGTAGTAGCGGTAGGACTAGTGCTGATAATTTGTCATTAGTGCTAATGAAATCTTTGCGGCTGTAGCTGATGAAGGTAATGATGGGACAATGGCATCTATCAGCCACAAGTTTAATTAGAGAACTGAAGCATTACGCTGAAATATTAATGATGCCGACTGTATTTATGAGCCCTGCACTCATATCTGCCACACTGTTTGACCAAATCTCTCTCTCGATGTATCCCACCAGCCCTCGGGGCCAAAAACAGACCCTCACCCCACATCTCTCTCTCACACACACACACACACACACACACACAGATTTTATGTGTGTGTGTGTGTGTTACTTGTCTGTGCCTGTAAGAGAATCTAAAGTCTGTCCATTGTTCATTAGTCTTATGTTTAATTCACACACTCATTTTCTGGCAGTGAAGTTTGTGTTATATTGTGCATATAGTCACTCTGCTGTGTGTCGTGTCTAACAAACACCCTTTATCTGAGACTATACCCACAATATCACGTCACTTTGAGTGTCTAGTTGCTTGAAAGCAGTACTGAATAGGATACAGCACTCCTGGGCCAAATAAACACAAACAAACCGTACTCTATAAACCATAAAACAGACATTTATATACATGCATCTCATAATAATGAGTTCTTATAACCTTATTTCATGAAGAGCCGTTTCTGAAGGCAACAGGCCACATGCAAACACGTGTGTGTGTGTGTGAGTGTATGAGTGTGTGTGTGAGAGTGTGTGTGTGTGTGTGGGCTGGTCCTCTGCAGAATCCCAGAAGGTTTTGCTCTCTTGCTCTGATCATGGCGTAGGCAGAAGCCTTAGAAACGTGATCTATGCTCACACACACACACACACACACACACACACACACACACACACACACACACACACACACACACACACACACACACACACAGTTAGAGGGCCGATGCAGGTGGGGGTTTACTGATGTATTGATTTTTATGATGGTCTCTCAGCATATCAGTCTTTGTTTAGCCAACGTGGCCTGTAATATCCAGCACTAACCTTCACGATGAAAGTTAACACACATTCGACTTAATCTTCTATTTCTCTTCCTCCCCCTCACTCTGTTCATCTCTACTCGTCTTCTTTTCACTGGCATTTCTACCCTGCTAGTATTTTCTCTACAAGCATTTTGCAGTTGTTCTGTGATTTCAGAATGAGCGCGCTTAGATGTTCCTGCCAAATACTGTGCAACAGCACGCACAGATCCATTCGCTGACTGTTCGACCTTCTTCCGCTCAGAATGCCCAGTGAATCCTACAGGAATTCATGACTGGAGAGGTCATACAAGGTCAAGTGCAACACCTGTTATGTTCCTTCTGTGTTTGCATGTTTTGCATTTGGCAGATGTACAGTACATTCAAGACATACATTTGATTTGGAATCAAGTTAAAAGTTTTATTTTATTTTTTTGCAATAATGCAATAGGAGAAACATTTAGAAGAACCACCTGGCATGATTGCATTTTTGGAGCCTTTATATTAAACAGTGTAGACCCTTTTTTTTCTTAGTGCGAGGGGCATTTAAATCATCTAAAGAACTTTTTTTTTTCACTATCAAGAACATTTTGTTCAATGGAAAGATTCCGTGGATGTTAAAAGTTCTTAAAAATAATGGTCCTTTATTGGCACATGTGGTTTCATGAAGAAACTTCAACATCCATAGAACCTTTCCACTGCATAAAAGGTTCTTTATAGTGGGAGGAATGTTCTTTAGATTATTCAAATGTTCTAAAAAATTTAACTGTTTCACTGAAAGGTCCTTTGTGGAACCAAAATGGTTCTTCTCTGGCGTCCATGTGGAAAACTCCATTTGGAATCTTTGTTTTTGAAAGTGTCAATCTATCAATGCCAATGAAGAATATTTATTTTTAAGAGTGTATGCATGTTCCCAGGAAATCGAACCCACAACCTTATCACGAGCATCAAAATTGCAGGACTTTGCTTTCTTCACTTCCTTTTACATTTCACCACACTTTGATAAAAGCAGGTTTGTATTTTGTTCTCCTGCGAGCCGGTTGTGTCGGGTTCGAGGGCCGGCGTTCCCTTGTGGTTTGGTTCAGAGCGCTGACAGGAAGCCGGAGGGGCTGTTGACTCACAAATCCCTGCCGTACTGAGCTCGGAGGAAAACGAATCTGACCTTCTAATGTTACAACACCTCCAATTTTTTCACTTCTGTCTGCTGCACATCTCTTGTTCTCTTAAGCGGGCCACACGGGTCCATTCAGCTAATCGGATCAGTTCCTAAATGAGTCTGATCACATCTCTTTGCCAGTCTTAGTGACTTGTGATTGTGTGGATGCTCGTGTTTCAGATGTAGTGGTAGTGACCCAATTTGCATGGTTTTACAGTGTCTTAAGATTGCATGTTGATACCAGAAACCCCTTTGTTGTGGATAATATTAGTCAAAAAGCATGCATGGATGCAAAAAAAAAAAAAAAAAATTTTAATAATAATAATAATAATAATTCACAATGCTATCTTTAATTGTGCTGCAGTAATTCTAATCTCACACATTTACACTATGGATACTATTTAGGAAGGATACTGTGCAAATTGGGATGCAGCCAGTTTGGAAAGGCATACTAACATATACATATTACTTCTTCTGCAGTTAGCAGTATTATTGTATCGTAGTTCCTTTTATTTTATTTTTTTGTTGTTGTTGCCTACTTATTTGCAGGGTAATTATAGTTAAAATAAAATTCTAAGTAAAATTTTAATCATAAAATTATGATTTTTGTTACTTGAAATAAAATAAACTGGAATAAAATTCCTTAAAAAAATTTATTTCAGTAAGTGTTATCATTTATCACTTTGATTTTGTTTAACTTGATGTGCTAAAATAACTAAAACTAAAATAAAATTTAAAAAAACAAAAATAAAAGACTACCATGTTTAATAATGCATTTTTAGAAAATGAACTTTATGCATTATCATTTATGCATTTATTCTTAGTGGCCACTGTAACTTGTGATTAGTGAATGTACATTGTGAGAACATCATGCTCTAAATGAAATCCTGAGTAAGTGAAGTAACACAGCAAGCAGGATACATGGGCTATACATTCAGTAAGCTAGTATTCTGAACGCAGTCACTGTGAGTGTTAATGGACAGGACAGTGTTGTGACCGCTGTAACTGTCCAGTTCTTGGGTCACTCCTGTTTTAGCAGTCTGAGAATTTCCTTCATGAGGAAAAGTAACATTTCACTGTTCATCTTCTCTAGAAGTTTGAATTATTCAGATATTCAGGAAGTCTTGCTCTTGTTCTCTATCTTTCACCCTCTTTAGTGTGTGTGTGTGTGTGTGTGAGTGTGTGTAGCTGTACAAGCTAAAATTGCTTCATCATGCTAAAGTGAGGTGAGCATAAATTATTTAGTTAAACCTGAGGAAATCACTCCTCTCTCTGGGAATTTGTGTCAGTGTAGGCTGCTTGAATTTCAGACAGATGGACACTTTCTCTCCCGCTTCAGGAGCGTGTGTGTTTTCAGCGCAAAATAACGAAATAAAGACAAAAACCGACAGTGAAGATCTAATGTGAGGAAGTGCTGTCAGAATTCACTGTAGTGAACCTGTAAAACACTTTAAAGCTGAGAGTATTTATTTGCATGCGATTTGACACATATAAACTGCACAGAGCTTGTAAGTGTGCAAACACACACCGCGGTGGTTGTGAAGTGTCATGTTCAGATGCTCGTTCCTGTCGGCTGAATGCATGACTCCACCTGATATTCCCAGGAACAAAACAGCATGATAAGACTCTCGCACCTCGAACTTCTGTTTCCTCACTCACACTGAATCTATGTCTCTCTCTTATCTCTCACCTACAGCTCAATGCCTAATACAATAAGCCCAGCAGCCCCACCTCTCTCTCTCTCTCTCTCTCTCTCTCTCTTTGTGTTTTTAATTTTTACTCAGGTTAACCACTAATACTGTAACTCACACTCTTAACACATCTAGTTTCTCATGAAGTAAATTATTACATTTATTTGTTTTTAAAAGCACTTTGTTCTGATAGTGGTAGTTCAGAGTAGTCCAAATATTTGTCTTCATAATCTTTAATCAGAATTTGTCAGTACTAAAGATGTGTGTGTTTCAGATATATATTGGTATAGTGGCAGTGACCCAATATGCATAGTACTACAGTGCCATAAAATTGCATTCTAATACCAATTGCATTCTGCCTACATCGCATTTTGGAAATCATAAATTAAAATTATTTCACTTTTTGACTTTAAATTGTAATTGTGAATATTTACTGTCCAGTTTATCTACTGCATTAGTAAGTCATATTAATAAAAGTACTTAAATAGATTTTTAGATAGGTATAAAATTGCTCAACACACCCATTTTATTCAGACCAAAGTCACTTGAATACATTTTCAATTTCTGAACTCTTACATAGGATGACTTGAAGGCAGCATGAACCTTGTAAACTAGTTAACATGTCACATGAAATAACAGAGTGGAACCCGTGTTTCCCGTGTTGGCATTGGTGAGAGGTTAGGTCACATTTTCACGTGTGTTTTCAGAAGGAATGAAGCACCGGGTGCTCGGCCCAGTGGAGGGAAACAGTTTCTCAGGGCGAGAGATGATTAACTGTTATCTTAGCATGGATTTGACGTGTGCAGCTCCGCTGACTCAGGTAGAGTCTGCGAACGCTGCACAGGAAATGAAATTTCTCCCCCGTTCCACCAGGACAGAGTATAATCCTCTTGACACAACCAGATTAGCACTGCCGCTAATTGGTGACAGCTTCCTCTTTGTCAACCTGTTTACCGCGTGTGCAGGTGTGTGCGCGCACGTCTGATTTATTTTCAAGCCATTAAAGAATAAAGCCACATTTGTGTAGTGCTAAAAGGAGCTGCTGAAAAAAAAAATTAAACCCAAAAATCCTGTAGTGTGTTTTGGGACATATTCCATTAGGATTTATTGGTTTTAACAAGCCACCAATGGAAGGTGACCAATTACCAGTAAAGACCCACAGGCATCATTACAGTTTCCATTAAAGCCAATACAATTCCCATTGTAACCAGTAAAACCATTACAAATTCTGTGATGATTTCTATTGTTTTTTTTTTTTTTTTTTTTTTTTTTTTTAACAGGATTGTAAAGATGTGTAAATAGTTGTTGTTGATTCTATTGACTCTGGTAGAACAGAGATATTCCAGAGCCCCAAACATCCCTGATCAGGAGCAGACAGTGTGTGTTTTACTTGGCAGGGAGGGACTGGGGTTTTTTTTCACATGAGACGCTAGAAAAACTCTTGCTTTTGTGCGTCTAATGGTCCATTGGCACCTTGAGTTCTGTAAGAAGCCAATTTGTAGCAGTGACAGAGCTAGCGCGTGTGCGGTTAGCGCAAGGCTACCTAACCGCCTCGGTTCAAGCTGTAAAAGGCTGATTAGTTTTTTTCTGCTGTGCCGCAGCTGAGTTCCTGTCACCCACATGGCTTTCATCCTCTCACACCTTACACATACACCAGCACAGATAAGAGCCGTGGTAACAAACAGGCTCACACACATAAACCAAAAAAGAAACAAGCCCATCACAAATAAAAGCTTTCGTAGCGGCGGACCTTTCTGTGTGTCCTCTCACCTCATGGCTTTATCCTGGTTTTTCTTCAGGTCCCCAGGTGGATGTCCCACTCTGTCCTTTAGCCGATTGATGGAGCTCTGGGTTATTATGGGTGTCAGTAGACACTCTTTAATAAAGATGAGCTGGTGGGAGGCCTGTGATACTGAAGGAACACTGTCCTTCTGAAAATAACAAAACAGCCAGTGGAGTCTGTCAAATGGTGTACCCTTTCTGTTTCAGGTTACATGCTTTCTTTATTTAATCAAAATGATAGATCTGTCTTTGGCCTGAGCAAGTATTTAATGTGGCAGTTACTCTTGAATAATAACAACCACACCCCAGACATTTAAAAAAAAAGAAGAAGAAAAAAAAAAAAAAAAAACGACCTAATATACATACTGATATATATTTCTGCTGCAGGTTTAGCAGTGGAGCAACTTCACTCCTGAATTACTGTGTAGGAAACACCATTATGTGTTTCCTCGGCTCTAATTACCTGTTTTGAGTTTGTTAATGGTGATAGCGGGAGTGTATAGTTTGGATGAAAAGGTCTCATATCTACTGCTGAAAGAGAAGAGATTTCATAATCAGCTTTGTGCTTAAAAGTCTCCGGCACTTGCAAGTTCAGGAAAACAGGAGAAGATAAAAGGCTTTTGTTAAACATCTGCATAGTCCAGGTTTCCTGTAACCCGGTGAAACCCCCGGCCCGGCCCGGACCAAATCACTCCCGTCTTCCTCTCTCTCTCTATCTTTCTTTAAGACAGAAAAGTAAACCCTGCCGTCATTTGATTTTGTGCCGAGATGGTGACAGGAAGCAGGAGGGGAAAACAAAAGACCTCCAGGGTGAGGGATGGAGGGAGAATTATCAGGTTGGTGATGGAAAGTGCCAGTTTGCCCGACTGCCTTTTTTTCCCTGTTTCAGCTAGAAGTCCAAATACAGTTTTTCTTAGCTCCGGCACAATCTGCCCCCTCCCCCGCCCCCTCCATGATGACACAGTCTCGCGTCCTTCAGCGGGCAGAGGGGTGGGGTAATTAAAGCTTTCATTATTGTGTTGCTTATCTCTCTGGAAGGAGAAACGTGAAAATCCCCAAACAAAGAAAAGCGTGTATAAGATGATTATGGTGCGGTCTAAGCGCAGAAATATTGAGAGAAAAAATGGTTCCTTGCACTTTCTTAAAGCAGGAGGAGTGTGTTTATGGAGTTTGTTGGAGGATTAGATCCCTGTTGGCTTAGTTTGGAGAAAGCAAAAACTTAGCAGTTTGGATTTTAGCTGGACTTCCATCTCAAAACTCTGTGGGGTAAATTCACTAAAAATTTTGCAGCCCTTTTGATATTTTTTTCAGTCCAGCTCGATCAACTTGAAAATGTATACTTTTCAATGCAAGTCACTTTAGATTAAACACACACACACACACACACACACACACACACACACACACACACAAAGAATGTGACCATGGAGCATAAAACCAGTCATAAGTAGCACAGGTATATTTGTAGCAATGATTTTTTTTTTTTTTTTTTTTTTGGCACCCTCAGATTCCAGATTATCAAATAGCTATATCTCTGCAAAAAAACAAAAAACAAAAAAAAAACAAAAAAACACCCGTATGACTAGTTTTGTGGTCAAGGGTCACAAATGCATAAATACAAAGTCACTGTTTAAGAATTGTCTTCAGCACAAACATGCCTCCATTCTATATGAATAAGGATTTTATATAAAAAGTAAACAACATCATCAGTAGGCGCAGTTCAATGTTAGTGAACCCCCCCCCACCATGTGCAGACCAGAGTGGAAATTCTTTCTGTTAGCACATTTCTGCAGGTTTATACAGAGTGAATAATGAAGGCAGTGCTTAACAAAGACTTCCGGTCTGAATAAAGATCTGAGAGCAGCCGCAGGGAATTCAGTTCAGACAGGAAGTGCATCGAACGGCCAAGGAGAGGGAAACCTCTGACCCGGAGACCCGTCAACTGTCTGGGAGAACACACGGATGGCTTGCAGGCGTAGACATAGCCCCGGTGTGTGCGCTTCTGTGTGTGTAGAATTGCTGAGAAAGCAGGAGTCCATAATCACAATAACGTGTTTAACGTGTAAACTAGCAAGAGACGGATTATAGCTGTCCGTGGGAACTGCGAGGAGGCGACAATTCAACTGTTCACCTTTTTCTCTCCGCATCCGTCCTCATAATGACCTGTCTATTCTTCCGCTGTCTTGCCTTACCTCAGGCACCTTGCCTCCATTTCTTCATTGCATTTCCCAATTAGGCTTGTACTCATTGTTAGTTTATTAGCAATGGCAGGGGCTCCACAAATGTGTTTGCTGATATTCACTTGTTAATGACCAAATTCAAACCCTATTGAACGGATACGCAGCTGTGAGAGGCCGCTAATAATAGCCTCTCTGAGACAAAAGATGAAGGAAATGGCATTACAGGGCGTAACAATAGAACTCCATTGGTACTCTAATGGCACGGCCTTTCATTTAGAAATTGCTTCCTTTTTAAATTTTTTGAGCTGCCTGTATAAATCCCTGTGCTCATTGGAGGCATTTCTGCAGGTCAGGAGTGTGCATGTGGGAGCACATCTGTGCACGCTCCCTCTGAAAGGTATTTCCACCTGGGGAAAGCCTTCTCCGCGCTTTCGGCTGCACATTAGTGTGGTTTTAACGAGCCAGGTACTGTTCATTAGGGCAGAGGTAAGGGGGGAGGAAAAGTGAGAAGAACAAACAAGTCGAGGCATTTGTTCGTGGTGTAATCTACACATCAATTATCCTGCTGAGCTAATTAGCACCTAGTCGTACCCCAGGTACCTGCACTCTTGCAAGAAATGGCTTTCATGCCTGTGATCAAAAGAGAACGGCTCGGAGGGAAACGCTTGGAGAACTGAACCAAAGAGGTGGACAGGACATCAAAACTTCCACGTTTACCCATTGAACTGTGCTGCGCAACTTTCTGCGGCCCTTCTGTACTCCTAAAGAGAACAGGGAATGCTCAATTATGTAAGGAACATGCTTGCATTGTGGTGCACCGCTGGAAGAAAGACTGGAGCTTTGATGCTACCTTTTCCTTACACTTAAAAAACACTGTGGTACTGTGGCGAAACTTTACACTTATGCATTAGGCAGACTTGTTTTCATTTTGTGACAGATCTTTTCTTGCATATTGTGACGTGCAACTGAGTATAGCAAATTACTGAAAAATAAACAGATGTAGGACAGTGACTTGGTTGCATCAGTTGTTCATTTATTTATGCATTTAGCAGACGCTTTTATCCAAAGCAACTTACAGTGCATTCAGGCTATACATTTCTTTTTTTTTTTTTTACCAGCATGTGTGTTCCCTGGGAATTGAACCCACAACCTTTTGCGCTGCTAATGCAATGCTCTACCACCGAGCCACAAGAACATCACTGATATGTGAGCATAGCTGAGGCCGATATACATCTCGATGTATATCCAATTATATGATACATAAAATTTACATATGAAGCAGCTACCAATGCGATGTGAAACAATTTACCCTATTACGATACAGTGGGATCCGATTTCGATTTGATTTAAAACTATGCAATTCGATGCAATAGGGAAAAAAAAAATTATGTTATGCAATTAAATAAGGTACAGATAGTTCACTTTTATTTCTTTGGTTTTTTTTGTTTGTTTGTTTGTGTAGTTTTTTTTTTGGTCATATTCACATAGCAGCAGTGGTGATAAGCGAAACAGTTTAGAGAGGAGAAATCAATCTGCATATACAATATTGGTCACAAATTATTGGTCCCTTTCTGAATAAAAAAAAATATAGTACATCTACTAATACATATATATATATATACATATATATACATATATACATATATATATATATATATATATATATATATATATATATTATATATATATATTTGTTTGTTTGTTTTTTACCAATGCAAATATGTTAGAAACGATGCATCGCAATACAAATACCAACTTATTTCAGATGCACACTTTTTTAAATCAGTGTATCGCATCATTGACTTTTATGCCGATGCACCGATGTGAATCAGTGAATCTTACCATGCCTAGTGAGCATTATATGAACCTTTAACTTAGTGGAGGCAGATGAGCATAAGCTTATAGAAAAATGATTGGAGAAGTCCTGCATACATCACCAGAGAGAAGGAAAAGTTATTACATTTAAATGACGAGGTCTTTTTGAAACATATGCATAGATGATATGTTTGCAATAACATGCATTTTGAAAATAGGTGAAATTTAATTTATTGCCGACTTTTTTATAAATGGTGCTGTAATATAGCCGGTCAGCATGCATGTTGGGTTTTGTATACTGATGTTGTATGCCAGGAAGTGTTGCTCTTGTTACCATAGCATGACTTTATATTAGTATATTTAAAACAAAATCACACGCATGTTTTGAGTTCAGCATTTACTTGATTTGATTGCAATTTCTATATTAAATTTTTGCAATTTTCTATAAAAAATTATATTTTTTCAGATATGATCTATTATGCAGTGTAGGTCATTGTCTCAACATTCAGCATATGAATATGAGCATCTTTGTCATGTTAACGGCCTCCGTTCTGCAGTAAAGGTGCAGTGTGCTGTTGTGTTTAAGCGGCCCAGCTGAAGATTAGGCTTAAGAGAGGCGCATTTAGCATAAGAAAGCTTGGCAGGGGGTCTGCCAGCGTGCCGCGGGGCTGTCTGTCTCAGGTCGTTATTTGGGTTGAGCTTGTGTGACAGAGCGTGGGGCGATCGCAGCATCCAGCTCTAATTAAACGCGTCGGTGTGTTTCTCAGGTTGGCAGTGAAAAGGCAGGTGAGAGAACTCGAATGTCTTTCCGTGTGTTTATGTCATGCATTAGTAAAGCACAGGGACGTTTACCAAGCCAAACTCATTTCCAGAGCTAATCGATGATGGAATATCATGTTGGTGAACGTGTGTAAACCGACCAGTTGAGTTAAACAGCTTGCTGCTGGTGATCATCAGAGAGCAAGGGTTAATTGGGCTGTGTAACTGTGTCAGGTGCGTGTGGGGCAACGGTGGCCCCGCCGGGCTCTTGGGGGCCCCTGTTGTCACCAGGGCCTCATTTGCTGATTGGAGAACGGAGGTAACAGGATGAAAAGGGGCTGTTTCCTGCAGCTTGTTTGATACCTGGTGGGGAGCTTTTCAGGTGACAAAGACCCCGAGCGGTGGGGGGGAACAGATGTGTTCTACCCTCTCATTAGCATCTGAATGAGCAGCTCAGATTGGGCTGGCCGGGGGGTTCTACCTCTCACCTGGATAGTCCTGCTCTGATCTTTATACCATCTGAGGACCTCTGCTCCACCCAACACCCCCAAAACCCTCCCCCCCCCCCCCGGTCCCTCTCTCCGTCTGACCCCCAGCTGGGTGCTGGCAGAGTTTTGTAACAGTAATCGACCTGAGCACAGATGCTTTTCCCAAAACCTGCCCTCGCACGGATTTCACTCTCTTATTGTGCCCGAAATGCATCGGGAAAATTCGGCCCCACAATGAATGCGACCCCCCACCCGTGACCCCCCTCGCCGAGGCCTGGAAGACGTCCAAGAGGCTGTTTTCACCACACGCCCTGTGCGCTTTATTATTTTATTAATTTTCCATTCATGCGGACAGAACGGCCTCTGTATTTTACAGCATCAGGTTGATAAATGGCGTTTCCCTTTCTTCACTTCTGACAGACCCAAAGAAAACAAAAAAGCCTCTGTTGCTCTTTCTTTGCTCGTGAGATATGTTTCAATATAAATTTTGTTAATAGACCCAAATGAATGAGGATTGCAGCAGAGAATTTGTCATCTCTGACATTGGATTGCAGACTCTGAGCACAGTTTGATGACAGATGTGATATTACTGGGGCTTTTCTTAGGAGACTAACTCCATTTGCTCTCATTCCGAACTAATCTCCATTTGCTCTCAATTTGTTCTCATTTGTGATTTTTTGTGAGGAACAATGTTTAGGAATGACTTGGTGTTGTCCTTTTATTAAATGTAAACACAACAGTTTTATTTCAGTGTGTTAGATTTGTATATAGTCATGCTGATCTTCAGGTGGGACTCTGTCGGACAGAGATAAAGGTTTTCTTTCTAAAGGTTGGACTGTGAGCCAGGAATGCAGTGCAACCTTGAGTGGCTCAAAACGCTGTTCTCAGCTTGTACTTATCTCAGGGTCCGGCTGATAGTTTAACACTGCAGAATAAGAAGGAAAATATATATGTACCGAATACAGGTCGAAGTGCTGCTCTATTGTTTCTGCTGTCTGTATAGAGACTCGTGTAAAGACTCACTCTATTTGCTTTGCCTAACAGACGTTCCTGCTCTTATTTTGAATGATTCATCAGTGCAAATTATTCCAAAGAAAAGAAAACACACCTTACCTTTGTCTGCCATATGCTCATTCTTTATTTATATCAAAGCAAATCACAGTCAAATGATCCCGTTACAGAGTATAATTACATCTCAGATTGTGTTTAGCCATTATTACTCCAAACACACAGTAATCTGCTCTGACAGAGCTATATGTTATTGTAGCGCTCCTATTAATCTTGCACAAAGTGAAATACGTTTGCAAAAGCAGATCGGGGAAGTACTCTATATAGATGTATTGATGTTTTAATCAGCTGTGGCAAAATTAATTTAGCCATGATTGCTTACATTTGAATTTGCATGTACTTAGTGAAAGCTATTTATTTTTTATAGATTCCTGCTATTAAAATAGGCCTTACAGTCCTTTATCTGCAAAACATGCCATGTTTCTGCTGTGAATATCTCTGTGTGTAGTTTGTTTTTCCAAGAGCTGCGGCATTGTGAATGTGATCGGTTTCTCAAGTGTGTCATGAATCTGTGCTTCTTAGTCAGGGTCACAGATCATAATTTTCACAACACAACTGAAATGAAGGTACACATATAAAAGGCTCAGTGAAAGTGTGTGAGTGATGCAGAGCAGATCAAATGCCTCACCCTTATTAAATAGTTTGTCTGGCTGATAACACTGCTCTGTGACAGCCGCACCCACACAACCCCACAACACAACATACTGCACCCATCAGCGCATTCCACTACCTGCCCATGTGTGAGAGAGAGAGACAGACAGAGACAGACAGAGAGAGAGAGAGAGAGAGAGAGAGAGAGAGGAGAGAGCAGGGGGCAGGGAAGGAGGTGTCCACCGCTTGAGTGTCTTTGTGTCTGTCTGTTGTAGAAGAGCGTTTGGGAGGGGAGGGCAGAGAGGCATTTACCCCTGGAAGAGACCTCAAGTATTCCACTGAGAGAAGATCAACTGCATTAACACACCTTATTACACGGCTCTCTGGGATGCTCGATTGTGATTGGTCAATGGCGGCATTCTGCGGTCAAATATTTGAACTGTGTTTTAATTCCGCTAAATTGTATCAAGCGATTTCCTTCATAATTGTTTGGACAGTTTGTGTAAATGAATCAATTCATAAATGATTCACCAATTCGTTTCCATCACTCCACATTTTTTAGTAGCTAATTTTGAAAAATGTTGCCCAATGCTGCTTTTTGTCACTATGCTTTTGATGCAGTTTTATAAACTAGAATGTTTCTAGTTTTATTCGTTGTATTCAATGTGATGTTGTGTTAAAATGTAATCACAGCTAACAAAAATAAGTTCTAAGAACATTTTGTTGACATTCCCATTAACTTATGAAAACATCATCTCTGAATATTCTCTCAACAATCTAATGTTGCATGTGTGTGTTTAATTGCTATGTGAACATTAAGAGAACATTTCAGATAATTTTGCAAACATTATGGGAATGTTACATTTGGATGTTCTCTGAACATTCTGCAACAAGTAGTAACAGAAAAAAAAAATGTATCAGAAATAAAGCATTCCATGAATTCGGTATACATAATGTTTAATGTGCTAATGTTTTGAGAACATTATTAAGGACCAAATAACTCTGAACAAATGTTCTATTAATGTTACTAGAAGAATGTTTGTTCATAACTTTGGCAGACACATTTCTGAAAACGTTCCTTTCTAAACTGTTTTACAGTATATAATGAAATAAATAGATATGTATCATTTAATTAGCATCACGTTAGTTAACCCTGTATTGTTTAATGAACTACTTTAAAAGGACATTTGACTGTAGTTTAACTACTTTAAATTATGACAAGCCCCAGAAACCACAGGTTCGTGTACTGTAGCTCTACTCGAGACGCCTTTGTGTGACGTGTTCATATTCTTGCCGCATCAGAAGTCTAGAAGTGTGTTTTTCAGGTAAACACCAGTGAAAGGCTCCTGTGTCTGTGTGTGTACTTGAATGAATGTTTTAACAGCGCTCAGAGATCAGCTGCAGTCAAATACACACTAAAGCGATCACAGCTGAGGACTTTTTGGAGTTGCATCAATATTTGATGAGCAACCTGGTTGAAAAGAGTCGAGGAGCATTTCCACGTTCCCTCATCCTGTTCATTCACCGCAGCGGCACGTAAATGGCCCCATCTGAACATATTAGGTGGGAAGACAGCAACAACCCCGAGAGCAGGTGTCGTTCTGTTCCTCTTTTATATTTATACACGTTTATGGAAAATATAAAGCGGCGAGAGAAAAGTGAAGCGTGCTGAACGTTCGCCTCATTCACCACCGAAACGACCGCCGCATAAAAGGCCCTTTCAGATGAGGGAAAATAAGAAATTGTGCGTCTTTGTGCGAGAGAAGTGGCGGTGTGCCGGGACTGGGGCAGAAAGTGTTTTATCCCACTAAAGGTTTTGTGTGTATTTGGTTAGTTACGGCAATTACGGTCACTAACTGACAGCCAAACGCATGCGGGAGAGTGAACGGGCTGCCTCTGTGTGCAACACTCACTGTCGAACATCTGCTGAGAGATTTGCATATTAATTAACCCATATTAACTCTAATTATTCTGGGAAATTATCAAATAAATTAAATTTTCTAATTTTAACCTTTCCTTTGCTTGACGGATGTGAGAGCCGGAGATACCCCTGTTACCCCGCGCTCACCTGCACAGATGCCCCCCTTCCGATGTCTCTCCTCTCAATTTCCCCTTGCGCCTTGACATGAAGGATTTTTTTTTTGGACCAGAATTTCAGATTTGGGCTTGCCTAGACACAATTTCCATCCACTGCCCCCACCACAAACATGATAAACAGATACTTTTTAGAAATGCATTTTTATGCATCAACATTTTTAAATATATTTTTCATTTAATGCATTTTTTAAACTCTTTTAATGTTTATTTGAAGAGTTCATTTGCAAAAAAAAAAAAAAAAAAAAAACTAACCCTAACCCTAACCCTAACACAATAAAACACAATAAAACATAATAACATTATGAAAACTTATTTTGAATTAATTTATATACTTTTTTTTATTTATTTTGAAAATGTTTTATAACAATATAATTTATTTATATAACCATTTTCACAAAGTTTTTATTGTTACATTTTGCAAAAATATGAACAATCAAGCAGTTGAGATTTGCTATATAGTGTATACATATATATTGCCCTATGCAAGTATTCTGTATGATAATACACACGTTTCCAACTATATATAAAGAGGTGGGCGAAGATATAGTTATATTTTGCGACTAAAATAAAAAAATCATGTTACCTGCAATGAGAAAAAAAAAAAAATACTCATTTATATCATCCAGTGTTACTTAACTTGTTTTGGTACAATTCACCTCAAAAGTGTTGAATATATAGAAAAAAACAAGGCATAAAAGCATGTTATTTTTCAGATGCAGTAATGCGTCTTCGGTCAGTTTGGCCGAATCTCTCTCACGTTGGCTCTGGGTTTTCTGTATTGTTGCCCTGTGAACACAGATTTTCTTGCGTCATTTATCCGGGGGTGGGCGAGAGATCTTTTGTGTGCATGTGTTTTTTCGGTTGGCTCATGGATTGAGAGGGGGGCGACCCGGAGCAGCACAGATGGTGGAAGCGAGCGGGTCGGGCCGGTTTCGGGCCGAGCAGCTAAACCTCCAGGCTTTCCAGCCTGTTGCTCAAGCCCCGCAAAATAAATTGGACTTTAATTCAATTAGAGTCCGGCTACTGTGGCCGCCTCATGGCAGAAATTATTGAACATATCCACCCCCTTCCTGAAACACACCCACTCGGGCCGTCCTGGATCCGCACACAGACACAGGAGTTGTTTTACACATCGCTGAGTTTCTCCATTCACTGGCCTCTCAAAGCTGCTTCACTCTTTCACTCGTCTTTTGTTCGCTCTCGGCTGCTGCCCTTCTGTCCCTTTCTCTTCACCACACCACCCCCTTTCGTCTTTCGCTCCCTTTCTCTTTCTTTCACTCTTTCTTTTTTTTCTTGAGGCGTTGCACGGCTTCCCCAAATACCCCCATATCAGCCTGGAAGAGTTTCATGAAAACAGTTCATGGACATAAAAGCAAACAACTTGCAAGCTTGCAAAATAAATAAACATTATAGTTACAAATCATGCTTCTCGTAAGAAAAAGATCTCAGTAATCTCACACGTGTCTCCTCTTTTAAATGAGATCTCAAGTTTGTCTCAAACATTTCTCATAAATGATTTTAACTGCTCTCTGAATACATTTTAAATTTCCATGGTCTGTCAGTATTATATGAAACATTTGTGTCTGTTTTTTCTTTTTTTTTCTTAGAAATGTTAGGTAAAGAAGAGACTAAGTTAAGATGCAACTGAGTTCTCATCAAGAGCAACTTTTGAGCAATAAAATAGTCCTTTGGGGTTGCATATCCTACCAGAAGGAGGAAAAGGAGGATATAAAAAAGAGGTTTTTTTTTTGATATAAAATATTTTTTTTTATATGTGTTTTAAATGTGTATATAATTTTGTGTGAGATAAGTTCCCATTATTATGCGTTAACTAATGAGCAGTACATTTGTTACAGTATGTATTCATCTTTGTTAACATGAGATAAATATGGCAACTGTTCATTGTTAGTATAATATTAACAGATATGACTTTTAATTAATATTAACTAAATGCTTTAAGAGTATTTTTCATTGTTAGTTCACATTAACTAATCTACTTCACTAATGTTAACAAATTGAACCTTGTTGAGATTTTGCAATCTCTGAAACCTGAAGTGAAAGGAAAATCTGAGCGTTTAAATGTATTGTTGGAGCTTCAGGTGATCTGCATGTGTGAGGCGGCATGCGGAGGGGCCGGTTATCTTCAGCACGGTTCATGTCTCCTCCCATTAGCTCTGACGACTCGAGCGCAGTGTGTAGGTTTACCTGCAGGGAGTCTGTCACCTCCACACACACACACACACAGCGCCAGGGCCACAGGCTCGTCTCTGGGCTCATCTAGCGGACCGCTGCGAGGCCCTCGGGTTGAGCTTGTGTTGCAGCGAGAGAGAAACCCACCCTGAAGCACTCGGAGAATTTCAGAGACACTAAACTCCTCAGACTCGTGTGGATTATTGGATTCAATGAGGAAAAGAAAGCAGGATACTCTGTTTCAGTTTGTCTGCCTGTATTTCTGGCTTCATTGTGAGGCCCTTCTGCAGCTGACACGAGAAACCATTGGGTTTTAAACAGATTCTCCTGCTGATGATGAATTGGAGAAGACTGGAGCTCTTTCTTTAGGGACAAAAGGACAGAATTTGTGGTTTGATGAGCACAGATTTCATGACACATTTCCTTTTGAAACAGGAAGTTGAGGTGAGCGATATCAAAAGGCTTGCCACTTTTTATTTACATAACTGATAGTTTAGTTCATGCCAGATGCTATTAGTTGGAGATCAGTGTTATTTCAGTACCTATACACACATTTTAGTTTTTGTTAATATTTTGAATACGACTGAATATGTCTATTCTCTGTTTTCACTTCAATTTTAAAGTTTTAGTATATTTGTAGACCTTTTTTATCTATCTTACTGTACTTTATTTAGTTTAGTAGTTTATTTCAATTTCAATTAACACTTTGTTTGTTTTATTTATTTATTTTATTGATTTGAGTGTTAGTTAACTATAAAAACCCTGAATTCATTTTACAGGGAATTTCTTTGAAGAAAAATGGGGGTATTTTTGTGCTATTTTGCCAGAAGACAAAGACTCTTTTAAATGTGCTTTTTTTGTTAACAGTTAAGAGTGCAGAATGTCTGTCACACTTTTAACGTCTTTGAGTAAGTTCCTCTGGTTTGTAGTCGTCTAAGTGTGTTTTTGCGTTGAGAAAGCGGCGATCGAATACCATCTCGCGCGGCCCTGCGATTATCATCCGCAGAAATGACAGGCCTGTCTGCGAGCGGCGCGTAGGTTAAGCCCAACATTAACGGTGACTGGGGCAATTAGGAATGTCATTTTAATTATCTGTGGCATCGGAGTGAGAGATGTTCCTTTTATTTGTTTGAAATCAAAAGCAGAGGAGCAGGTAGCATCGGCGCGAGAATGGCAGCCGTAATCGCCTTTGTTCCCTTTGACACTCTCAGAAGACGCCGACGAATAGAGAGTGTCATCAGAGGAGAACTTAGCCAGCAAGTAAACATTATCGCTTCTTTGTGTCTGCGCTCTGGAAACACAAAAGACTGATTAGAGACGAGGTGAGGAATCACTGTAATGGCTGCCGTGACATTAGCAGGTTGGAATTATTGTGTTGAAGAGCACAATACCGGCGTGTGATAGGCTGTCTGTCAGCCAAACAATGCTCTCGCTCCGGAGTTTTTACTCCATCTGAAGTTCCACCCAACCCATCATTATGTATCGGCCTTTTCATATCTTCCAGCAGCGAGTACAAAGTTGATGGATTTTGTTTTTAACTTCTCAAGATGTCATTTCTACTTTGTAGAAGCGCTGTCTCTCTCTTTCTGTCTCTCTCTTTCTCTCCTTCTGTCTGTCGGTAACCTGTTCATGAGCACACGGTTACTCATTTTGAGAATCTCTTTTAACATCCAAATGTCTTTGTACCATCACAGTCTGCTCTGATGTGATGGTCAGAAGGTATTTAAATGCCCACTACCATTCAAAAGTGTGGTGTTGGTAAAGATGTCTTTGAAAGAAGTCTTTTCTGGCTGCATTTACTTGATCAAAAATACAGTAAAAATAGTAAAATTGTAAAATGTTATTTACATTTCAGATAGCAGTTTTCTATGTGAATATATTTTTAAATATCATTTATTTCTGTGATCAAAGCTGAATTTAAATAATACATTTAATATGCATTATAATATGCTGATTTTCTGCTCAAAAAACAAAACAAAAACAAAAAAAAAACATTTCTGATTATTAGCAATGTTGAAAACGGTTGTGCTGCCTATTATTTTTATGGAAACCGTGATGCATTTTATTTTTTTAGGATACACAGATGAATAGACAATTCCCAGGAGAACACCCATTTATTTTTAAATAGAAATCTTTTGTAACATCGTAAATGTCTATACTGTCACTTTCGATCATTTTAAAGCATCCTTGATTAATAAGGATCTTTCTGGTTTGTGAACATGCAGTTGAAGCAGCCAATGCGAAGCCCATACTTTTCGCTTCAGAACAGACTTTTCTGCGATCAGACTCGTGGAAGTGTTACAGCCCGTCCAGGGACAGAAATATTGCGTCCGGTCACTGGGCGTGTGAAGGGTTGTTTGAATGTAAAGTGTAAATGAAGGTATATCTGGACCACACATCAAGTCTGAATGTCTCACTTATTCTTTTGGTTTTTCTATTTTTATTTCCTCCCTCCCTCTTTCTCTGTCTCTTTTCTTGGGTTCTTTTCTCTCACAGAGAGCATTACTCAGTCTGAACTTGCCTAAACCCTTGTGGTCACACCTCTTGAAAAGGTTTTGTTTCCCCAGTCAATTGGTATTCAGCCCAGGTCACATACGCACACACATAGCACCGTTTTTCATTTTAATTTGCACCTGTTGTGCAGTTGTTCGGGAGGAAAGTGCAGACCAGTGGATTAGCCAAAGATCATGTTAGGAACAGATATGCCTAGTGTAATCTTTTTGTCCACAGGGGAATGTTAAGATAGACTGTGCTTTGTGTGTGTGTGTGTGTGTGTGTGTGTGTGCAGGGGAATGTTAAGATAGACTGTGCTTTGTGCTCTCACTCACCAAACCTAAACAGTGCACAGATGAAAAAAATATTTAAATCTGCAGGGCAGCAGGCATTCCCTTTATTAACGCATCCCAGAGGAGTTTAATACTCATTCATAGTTTATGTATACATACATGCACAAGCGCTAAGTGTAACTTATAATCTGTAATCTGTATATGCTGTTTTTTTTGACAGTGTTGGAATATGAGAACGTTGTAGAAAACCGGATCTGAGACGGAAGAGAGTGACAGGACTTCTGGTATTCTGGTCGGAGGACGGATGGCTTGCTCAATGGGGTGGGGAGTCGCCAGGTCAGCCTCGTCAATCAAGAGTCTGTGGCCCCGCCCTCTCCGACCCAGGGTCACACACTGCTGAGGAAGACTGTGGATGATTGAGATGATATGAAGGACAGTGGAATAGAGAAGTAGTAACGTCTGAAAACGACTTGCTGAGTGCATCAGTCGATGGTACCGGTGAGTTATGACCACTTCCTTTAAGAAAACACACCCCTTCCATCAAAGACAACACCCTGTTTTATCTTGGATGCACCCATCTTCACTAAGACACATCCTCTTTTCTCCTATACATGCACATCTTCTCTTAGAAACACCTTTCATCTCTTAGGACACACCCATTTTATCTTAGTCACACCCCTCCTCTCTTAGTAACTCACATCTTCTCTTAGACACACCATTCTCTCTTCTTAGACAATTGTCTCTTTTCTCTTAGACACACCCGTCTTAGTCTTAGTCACACCCCCCTCCTTCTCTTAGGACCACCCTGTCAACTCTTAGACACTCACACCTTATCTTAGACACACCCTCTCAAGCTCATAGACACCCATTTCTCCATAAACTCTCTCCTCTTAGACACACCCTACTCAACTCATAGACAACACCCATATTATCGTAGACACACCCACTCTTCTCCTCTAGACACACACCTCTCAACTCATAGACACACCCATATTATCAAGACACACCCTCTCTCCTCTTAGACACACCCTCTCAACTCATAGACACCGCCCATATTCTCATAAACACACCTCTCTCCTCTTAGACACACCCTCTCAATCTCAAATAGACACAAAACCCTATTCTCATAAACACACCCTCTCTCCTCTTAGACACACCCTCTCAACTCATAGACACACCCATATTATCGTAGACACACCCTCTCTCCTCTTGGAAACACTCTCTCTTCTCTTAGAAAAACCCATCTTTTATTAGACACACCCCTTCTTTCTCTTGGGCACACCCTCTCAACTCTTAGACATGCCCATCTTCTCACAGACACACCCTATGTCCTCTTAAACCCACTCATCTTCTCATAGCCACACCCTCTCTTCTCTTAGACACACCCCTCATCTCATAGTGACTCACACCCTCTCTCCCCTTAAACACACCTCGTCCTCTCTTAGTCATGCACATCTTCTCTTAGACACATCCTCTGTCCTCTGTCATGCATATTTTCTTTTTGACTCATACTCTGTCTTCTTTTAAACACCCCTCATCTTGTAGCCACACCCATTATGTCCCTACTCATATTTGTTGAAGCCTGCTCTCACTTCCAGTGCAACTACAGCAGAACGCTTCTCTGTTACTTATCACATAAGACACCGTTTTCTGCCTGTAAGGGTGTGTCGTAGGTGCATTCGGCCCGGTTTGCAGAGCATCATTGGTAATTGCAGTAATAGCAGAGCGTATCGTTTTATTGTAAGGGTGGCTGTTTCCTCCTGCAAGCATCATTGGTGCGGGAGGCGCAGTCAGAGACGCAGAGAAGATAAATACTCTTAATGAGGGAGAGAGGTAATCATTAAGGGAGGACAGGCTGCTGCTCAAGTCATTACGAATCTTAAATGAAATTTTTTATTTTTATGATAGCCATTACATGTGTAATAAGAGTCAATGATTCTTAGAAGCGTATGACAGAAACATAGGAGTGTGAGAGCCCATGGAAGAAGAGACCATCTAAATGAAGCACTTCTTCGCTATTCATTTCTGTAATGAACTAGCTGTGCACAGAGCCGAGAGAAAGAGGGGGCGTTCAGCTAGTCCTAAAAAATTAATACGGCCCAAAAAAAAGCCGGGGTAGTGGAATTAGGAATACTATGAAGTCTGTTTTTCCTTCAGGAGAGCTGCCGGCCTTCATTATTTAACAGCCTTGGTTCGGAGAATCTTGTTTTTGGGCCATTTTTAGTCACGGATTTCTCACACTTCTTTGAACTAAAGACCCCTTTCAAGACCCCAACTGTTTGAGATGAGGTAGAATATCACAGAAATGGGAATCGTGGCAACCCACTTTCATAAGCCAACAGCCACTGTGTACATATGAGAGTAAATTAGAGTCACTTGCATGTGGTCTTACGACGGGGGTTATATGTTGCTTATTATTTGAATTTATTACCTTACATATTTATATTTTATATATATATATATGTTTATATAATATATATTAATACATAATATATCATATATATATATATATATGTCTCTATTATTTCAGTCTCTATTATTTAACGTAGATGTTATTATTTTAGATTTATAATTTAGTTAAAGTTGTAGTAATGTTGTGCTTTTTATATTTTTATTTTATCATAGTTTTCTTTTATTTCATTTTGTTTTATTTATGTTCTTTATTTATATTAAAGTTAACGTTTTTATTTCAACAATTGTTTATAGTTTTAGTTTAGTTGTTTTAGTACTTTTACCGAAATGAGAAATGCCTTGGGAAGTACCTGAAATAAAAGAAGTTAATTGGGTGCAAAATATATATATATATTATATATATTATATATAAACTTTTTTAGTGTTACCAGTAATTTTACTTAAGATACCGTTTTATTTATTTTAAAGTACTTTTTAGTTAACAATGATAACCCCCTCCGCCATTCTCTAAACCAACTACATTCCCATGTTTGCAATTAAGGTTCTTGTATATATTTTGATATTAAGTAAACAAGTTTTAAAGTAAACTTTGATAGCCAGTGATATATTTGTGTGTTATTATTTTTAACATGATGCCATAAATGCTGTTGATAGAGCTTACTCATATTGAACCCGGAACGTTCCTTTAATTTGATAACCCCTCTTGGAGCCGGAATGTCTGTGATTCAGTTGTGTTGCAATTCCATGATGTGTGTGTGGTGTGTGTGTGTGTGTGTGTGTGGGTTGTGTGTGTGTGTGTGTGTGTGATTCTGTGCTGCTGGGGTGATGTTCATTAGCTCTGGAGGAAGACGCCAAAGTCTCTCTCTCTCTCTCTCTTTTTCTATTTTGTGCACTCTTTTCAAACTTGGGCTCTTTCGTTCCTGTGTCTCTTTGTTTTTGTTTGGGTGCCGGAGTGTCTGCACTGGTACCTCAGCACATAGTTCTGTCCTGAGATAAGCCCAGCATGCTCTCCCTTGTTTTTTGCTCTTTTCTTGTCTGTTTGCTCCGGTCAGTCAGATTGCTGCGTTGGTGTCGTCCTTGACTCGCTCTCATCTCCCATAATTCCCTTTACTAGTGTGTGGCATTGTTATCACTGATGGAGACTTTAATAAATCACCTGCGTTCCTCCCCACCCTTGTCTTTCTGTTTTTTTTTTTTTTTTTTCTCCATCTTTTCTGTATTTCGGATTCTTAGTCAGGAGGTTCAGACGGGAGCCGTGTGTTTTCACAGAGCATGCTAACGGCCCGTACAGACCTGAGTGTTTTAAGAGTAAACCGAACGGATGGAGTGAAATCAAGCAGGGAGGAATAGATTCAAACACGGGTCTCCTTCAGGCGCCTGTTTACTCCCCGACCACCTCAAAACACACACAACCCCGCGCTCTCCAAACTGAGGAGGACTAGCTCAACCTCCTACTGGAATATTTGATCCCTGTCCCCCCAAACACTTGATAAGTAAAAACTGCTGAGAAACAAGAAGGAAAAAAAAAAAGAGGAATCCAAACTGTGGATTCTAGTAAAAGCTCTGTGCAGCAGAATAATAATAATGATAATAAAAAAAAAATCTGGAAAAAGATCAAAAGAACCTCGAAAAAAAAAAACTCAAACTGAAATATATATATATTGTTACATAGTAATGTATTATTATTATTATTATATTATTATTGTTGTTTGTTGTAAATAATTAATAATAATAATAAAATAATAATAAATAAAAACATTTCAATGTTTGTTATTTTAAAACATATAGCTTTTAAAAATTATATCTTGTAATATAGTTCCACAGCATTTTTTTTTTTTTTATTAGTGGTGGAATAAATTAAATATATACAATCTATAAACATAAATTCTAAGGTGTTAACACATTTAAAACATAATATATGTTATGTTTTTACATATACTTTAATAGTTTTATTTTATGAATGAATTCATTTTATCTAGCCATGCAATGTTTTTTTAATCCTATAAACTATAAAAAGGTGGGGATTTTCGATTTATATATAAATAATATAAACAGTTCATTTATATTTATAGTTATGGTATATATACTAGTACATATATATTTGGCATTCACTTGTGAAGGACAGTGATCACCAGAGAAAAGGTGATAAAATTTCATCACATAAATCAATTGTATTATTTTTAGATGTTCTCAGGTGCCTTGCAATAGCAGGTGAAACGCTGATAACTGATCTCAGAATGATGATGTTAAAAGCAGAGAGGTTTGATGCAGTGATGTGTTCCTGCGTTTGTGTTTCTCATGAAATGTCATTGTGGGGGGGGGGTTTGATTAGAGACTCAGGTGGGGTTTTTGTTGTGGTGCCAGAGCCACTGAGCACGGGAGAGATCAGAACAACGCATCCTCTCCGTCTCTCTCTATCTCTCTATTTGTCTCTCTCTCGCTCTGTTTGCTTGTTCAGGTGGATGGAACATTCTTGAGCTGATCTCTGAGTTTGCTCTCGCTTGTTTCCCAGCACGCTCTGCTCTGCTCTGCTCTGTGTGTGTGTGTGTTCGAGTGATTGTTGTCAGTGTAAATAAGTGGGTCATTCTGAGTCCTACACGAGATGCAGAACAAGATGTTTTCTGTCCAGATGCAGTGTGTCAGTGAGCTAATAGACCCTCTCCTCTCCTTGTCTGCCCTCTCTTTTACAGAGATAAGCTGAAGGGAAGACTATGACACCATGGGGCCTGAATGCCAGCTTTAAGATCCGGTTGGGAACGGTACAGGTGAGTCATGTGACCATGCTGATTTGCTGTATTGATATAGTAGTTGCATTAGTCTTGCCACTTATTCAGCAGCTCTAGGAAGTATTTTTCCCATTCATTTTTCCCATATGGATTTTTTAAAAAGAATCTTTTAAGCCATGAAGCGTTATATGGTTCTATTTGAAAGTCAAAGAAAAATCAGACAAAAGACAAGAGTGTGTGTGCTTATGGCTTAAGTGAGGGACAAGAACTTACAGTCCCATGAAGCATTACGAATGGAATTAAAAACGGTTGAGAAATCGAAAACTATTAATTTAAAGTTGATTGAATCTATAGAAAGAATATATGAAGTTGATTCGCAAAATATGCATATAACACAATATGTAAGTATTTTGAGACCCCCAGCAATAGTGAGACTTATTACATCGTTCAGGTGCTTCATAGGAACTGGTGCACTTTTCTCGCTGCAGCTTTCTGATTGGTGGAATTTTTCTACTTCCTCATGGGTATGTAGTCTTTGAATAGTGCTAACTTAAACAAGGGTACTTAAAAAAAAAAATATAACATAATAATAAATTGAGCAGATGGTTTATCGCAAGCATATATAGTTTGATTAACAACCTTAGAGCTCCACAACAGGTCTGTCTTTAAAGGTTTATCAGTTATTGTTAAAAATCGTTTTCCCTAAGGAGAAAATGAATGGAATTGTTGTGCTCTTATTAGCATGTCTGTGATGCAGCATTTCGTGCAAACTTTAAAAGTATTCCACTGTTGAGATTTACGCAGCAGAAGCAACATCCACATTGTTCATATGAATCCACAATCAATCCAAGTGATTCCTGCTCTCTGGTTTGACATCATCCATCACACACACAAGGGTTTGTTTATTAGAACACCGTTCTCCGTGTTTGAGCTGTCATCGCTGATGTAGTTCAGGAGAGAAGGATGTGTATTTTAAATAAAGCTGATTTTCTAATGTTAGACCACACTCCAGAGATAAACAGCTCAGCTCCTGCGCGGCCCACGCGATCCTCCTCTGCAGGGAGGATGTTCTCGGCTCCAGCGTCAGGAGCGAAAGGAAAATCATTAGGACGTCGACTTTAGAGCGCTTTCTTCTGCGAGCACGAACTTCCCCAAATCGCATTTCAGGCCAAAATCTAATTTGAGCGCAAACTCGATTTGTTTAGATCATGTAAGCCACAAAACCCACAGCAGCGAGGAGCGAAACTTGTTAATTTGTCGGGCCTCGGTGGCTCCAAAGCGTGTTCACGTGAATGATAGCGAGGCTGGTCTAGTAATGAGAGAGGAGGGAAATCATGTGCTGCTCTGTTTAAAAATGTTGAGGGCTGCCGTCTCTGACCATTTCAAGCACATTTTGCCAGCGACACAGCCCAGCGGCTCGCCTTTGAACACAATAGAGACGATCAAAATGTTTACTGGCAGACAACCATCAGTGCAGAGTTTATAGCCTACACTAGCTCATCCTTTAAAAGGTACGTTATAAACCTCAAGCCGAACTTGCGTTTTCTTTCCGCTGGAATATGAGCTATTTATCTCTGTTTATATAATATTTCTGTTACAGATACGTAAAACACCTTCGGTTTTCTTGTATTGCGCTTGTAGAGGAATGATGTTAAGAAACAATTATGACGCTGTCTTTTTGTGTCTTTTTTTTTAACATGACACTAACTAAGTGTGCCATGAGGAGCAAATTTTATTGGGGGGGCTCAGAAGATTGTTTTTTCAACAGCTCAAATACTCACGTCTCAGGGAGGTTGTCTTGTGTGTTCTCTCAGATTCTTTCTCATAAGATTTGCAATTGAGTGACTATCTGTCATCCATTAAGCGTACAGAGCTATAAAATGAATGTGGAGCAGCTCAAGGATGTGATGAGATCACCCTGAGATCCTCGCACTTTTGGATCGATGACTTTGATATCTTGGCAAATCTAAGCTCATTGTTTGAGATCTCTTCTGAACCTTTAGAAGAGACACAAGGAATACCGGAGTCCTTTTTTTCTCCAGAGGACCATCTGAGAAGCAGGAAAAACCTTTAGTCAAGCGCACTGCTGTCTTTAAGAACAATTGAGATATTAAAGACCTTTGATTTGTGATTTTTTATTTCTGTGGGGCATTGTTTCATGATGATTTTTCATTGTGTCCAAAAAACACACAGCCTCAGCCCTGTTGATAAAATTCCCCCTGATTTTAATGTATTTATCAGAATCCCACCTAGGTAGGAGTTGTCGATTAGAGATCTAGGAGGTGATGGTGGGATTACATCATATGTTCTCTTCGGCTCCTTGTGTACTGCCGCGATACACATTTAAAAGGAGAAAAAAGGTTTACTACAACGTTAAAAGCTTTTCCACAGTCCCATGGTTCCACGGTGAGATTAACTCATGATTTCTGTATTTAGGTGGCCGATTAGGTGGCTAGATAAGGCAGTAATTTAAGACGTATCCCCTCCCAGAACGTTCCGCGAATGTTCTTACTTCTGGTTTTATCACAGCTGAGCTGCTGCCGCATGGTTTCGTCACCGTTCCAGCGCACCAATTTTTCACATGCGAGGCGAGACCAGGTTTTACTTAAGACTCTCTCTCTCTCTCTCTCTCTCTCTCTATCTCTCTCTCCATCTCTCTCGCTCCCTCTCTCTCTCTCTCCTCTCTGTGTTCTAGGTAAGAGCGTAACACTGTGTCACTGAGTTTGAGGATTTCTTTGGGAAGCGTAAACTGGTGGACAGTGAAAGTCATGTGTCCAGCATGGCGAAATGACCCTCCAGAGAGGAGACACAGCCATCATCTACCCCGAGCACTCGAGAGGACTCTCTCCCTTTCCCGCCGCGCCACGCCTGAAGCCAACGGAACCACGAGGATAACGGTGAGAATGCAGGTCGAGCTGTTGCCGCCGTCTGATGCTTTTGCACTGCCGTAGTTTTTACCTTTATAGCGACGTTCAGCTGTTCGTGCGAGTGATGAATCTCATAAACCCTAAATTTCCCATCGCGCCGAGGGGGGCAGCCGGGGCGCGTGTACGCTGCATACCTCTCTTATGAAGAACATGTGAAAAATTAAGACTTGCCAGCCACCCAATTTGATTACAACAGAGAGAACACAACTGGGTCCCCAAACACCGTCATCAATTGCACTGTGTTCAGTTGTAAACCATTTTAAACAACTGCTTTTAGCCAGTTAGGGTTCGTAGCAGTTATGTCGGACACAATCCAAAGAAGCCAAGGCCATTCTGTGTCTCCCAGACCCGAATTTAATTTGCAACACCAGTGGCGACCCAATACAAAACAGATAATTTTACCGTAAGCTGCATAAGAACCTACCCACATACAATTTTTATATAAACTGTTTGGTAATCCTTATTACTGGATGTACTAATGTGAATTTGAACTCTATAACAAGCAATCTGCACATATTTGGTGACCATTATTTCTGAAACGATGAGTTTCTATGTGCATTATAAACGGTACTTTGTCAGATACATTCCTCGTAATAAATTTGAAATTTAAATGCAAGTACATTAATAATGTCTATATCGTTTCAGAAATATAGTAACCAAAATATTTTGCCGATTACAGTTTTATAGTTCATATGCTTGTTTTAAATGTCTTCTACTTTCTAAAGTGTAAAAGATATATATATATCTATATAGGTATAGAGTTATAATGCATGCTGTCCTGTGGTTCTAATTCTCTCATGAGATCTCTACAATATATATGAGTCGCGATATCGGAAAGGCTTCAATAGTCCGTGTTAATCAATTGTTTTGAATGAATAATTAATATGTTTCTTTAATATCTACCAAAGCTGAGTGGCTAGTGGCTAAAACAATGCTATAACTGCAATTATCATACAAATAAGATGGACACAAGTACATTTATTTTCAGCTTAATTCCATCATCTATTTATTTAAAATGTGTGCATAGTTATATTTATCCATTATCACATTCTCAGTGGCTATTGAAATTTGCCTCCTTTTTAAAGTTGATGGCCTTAAAATGATCCCAATGTGAGCCTGCTAACATATCTGTCCTTCACTATTAGGTTCCAACTATTAGGAAGTGGAAAACTAGTTTACAACATAATGTGTTTATATTCGTTCCATCACATAGAGTTGTTGAATTCTAATTCGAACGCACCTCCTGTGTTGTTCGTGCATGGGCGTGAGTGCGTGTATGGAGTGGCAGATGCCAACTGTGACGGCGGCACACAGTGAGCAGATTGTACAGGATACCTCCTCGTAAATACCACCCTGGGCACAGTCGCCCATGGATCGCTGCCATTGATTTGCTGACCTTTTTGCCCGCTGCCCCTCTCTCTCTGCTGCAGACCGCCACCTTGACTCCATATTGTCTTTCGCCCAACTGTTGCCTCTGCCCCTACTGCGACCGGGGTTAAAAACGTCTTGACTTCCCTAAAGGAAAACACATCAGTACCGTCACGAGAAAAAAACGAGGAGAACTCTTTGCCTGCCCGCTGTGCAGCTACACATTTGTTAAGAATCCGCACTCATCTGGAGAAGCATAGGGCCACACACAAGCCAGGACGAGATCAGTGAAGCCGCACTTCCCTCTGCTCACTCTCTCACCCCCTCTCCGCCTTCACTCTAGCTCTGTATCTAAGGTGAGCCTGTATATTCCCCGGAGACAAGTTATCATTTTGATTGTCAATCCATTATTAAGTTTTTTCATGGCAATTTTGAAGAATGCCAGATCTTTTAATGTTATAATAGCCTTAATTGAGGTCTAAATGGTTTTTTTGATGGCCCTGCTCTGTATATGATTCTGCAGTCTTATATTCACGATAGAATGACTATGTTAATTTCCAATTTTTCGAAATTTGCTCCGCTCTTTTAGGTGTTTTCTTTTTATGTTCTTTAAAAATCAGTTTGTCTGCGGTACACGAGTAACACATCATCATTTTCCATGTGTGTAAATGATAAAACGGAGCCGAGCCACTCTGCGGTTTTTTTTCTCTCTCTTAACAGCTCTTTGTTAGCCTGATTTACACACATTAATATTGGTGTTGTTGTTGCTGGTCGTGTCTAATATAAGACACATTCCCCTCTATAAACAAGCAGATACACTGGGTCCTCTACTTGCAAATAAGCAGGTAAAAAGCAAAGTGTCCCACGCTGCTCTCCTCTAGAGACGAGGAACCCACTTAAAAACTTAGCTTTACAACTCAAAGCGCAGTGATGCCACATCAGAATTGCATACTGGAATCATACCAGTATGCTGTACAGCAGCTCTTTTATCGTCCTCAGACACAACGTTCTGACAGCCACAGTACTGATTTGATACACGACGAGTTTGCCAGTATCTTCACCTATGCCACAGGCTGCTCATAAACATGAACCAATTGCCCATTCTGGACCTGACCTCTCCTAATCCACAAATTACTTCCGATTATTGTTGGTCTTTGTTTGTGCGCTTCAATCTTGAAAGACTTTCCTGGTGAAAATTTGCTGTTTTCTGAAAATCGCAAGGTGGCCTGTGAAATCAGGATCCCGTGATGTTGCGAGTAATAGCACTCTAACAACGTGTGTACATGACTATCTGTTTACGGGGGGGGGATACTTGCTAAGCCCCAAATCATGCAAATCCCCGAAATCAATGCCCCGCCCACATCATGCTTTGACATACTGAGCGCAAGATTGCACACACCGGGTGGAAACATACCAAAAAAAACTCCTCCTCTCCTCTTGCTGCTGCCAGTCACAATGAGGCACTACAGAATGACTGTATCACCTCGAGGGTGATGGTGGGACTACAAACCTGCCTCCATCCTCAGAGGGGAAAGATGGGGGCGTACGCATCTGTTTGCTGGTTGTTTCATGCTACTCAGCACAATATGAGCGAATGGTGGGACCGCTCCCCATCAAAAACCGTGGCCCTCCCGGCTCCCTGCTTGATGTTTGAAGGTTGCCTCTGTTTGAAACAATCCAGCCCTTTTCCCTGTGCTTTATGCCATCTGTTCTCCAATGGATGCAAGGCCTCTCTCCTCTCCCCCACCATTGTCCGGAAGCCGAATCATTGTCGGCGCTCACAGGCCTTTTGTGTTCCGGTACTGCCCGTTCGACCTACTCACCTCCCACCTCTGAATTAGATTGGCTCTGCGCTGGTGCTCTCTCTGCTTCGCTGCACTGTCGCCCGTATTGGGTTGGTGTTATTGGTTGTTATATTTGATTTTTCGAGGCCTCTGCTTTGAATTGCCTATGCGATGTGTCGCAGTGCTCATGTTCTAACTTTGAACAGCAAATGAAGTGTGCCTGCCTACGAGCTGCATTCAACCATTCTTAAAGAGACCTTTGAGGCCTTTAAACAGTCTACAAATTTGTGTCCAATGATGACATTGCGTATAGTTTCGAGCGACCCCCTGTTTTGCATAATGAACTCGTTGCACAGGTTCTGAACGATGTGTTTGGGTTAATAAGGCTTGATTCATTTGGCAGATTAGATGCTAATTAGATGAAGTGGAGCATTTCTGCCTCCCTAAGAGGAAAAAGTCTTAAAATAGGAATTTCTTTTTGTCTCTTTTTCTTTCCGCTGCCAGTGCAGCGTTTCGGGCTCTAGGTCAGGAAATGAAAAGGTATGAGATGCTCTGTTTATCACTGCTCAAAATGCCACCAACCCCAAAGCAAGATGTTGCTTTACAAGGGGGCCATTTGGTTCCCGTCATGAAGTAATACCCTGAAATCTTGGCCTGTGTGTGGTGTTGTGCCAAGAGAATCTCATGTTGTCTATTTTTCTCATCCAGCAGCACCAGATACTCACCAGAGTTCTGGCAACCGCAAGTTTTCAAATGGCACGGAGTGTGGGCAAGTGCCTTCAAATACAAACACCATCTAAGACACATCACCTCTGATACACAAGTGGTACGTCTTTTTTTCTTTCTTCAGAACTCGTTGCCTTAGATTAAGACTGTTCTTGAGTCTGCAATCAAGAATGCATTGGTTCGTTCTTTGTAATCTCTTCATTAAATAATTTTTTATTAGAATGAAAATCGAGGCACACCCTCATTACTTTAAGAAATTGCAATCCATGTGGGCAACTAAGAACATCTCTCACTTCCTTGATGTGATTCAAATTCTCTTAGGTGAGAGGCCATACGAATGTCCAAGAACTGTAAGAAGAGATTCTCGCACTCCGGGTCCTACAGTTCACCAACATAGCATAATAATCATCGGACTGATCGCCAATCAATGGCAGGGTGAGGAACAACTGAAGACGGTTTCACTCCTACTCTGCGAAGCGTCCTCTCCCCTACAAACAACTTCCTATCATCAAAGCTACGACACAAACTGGAGAATGGCAGAAACCCCCGTCGGTCTGCAGCCATTCCCACCACCTCACATCAAATCCGACCATGGACTCAACGACTGAAGCTGATGATTGCCTCCTCATTGCTACGGTAACGGGCAGCCCCTTCCTAAATGGTGGTGTGAAGGGAGGCAGCCCACTGGGTGTTTCATTAACTCCCCCACAGTCCCCGTCAGCACCTGGTATGGGATGGAGGGGGCAAATCTGGGATCCACCTGGGAAACCACCTGATCGATGTGACAGATGGTCCCGGCAGATCGTGGGACAACCAGTTTGTCGACAAAGATGGACTGCAACCAGAGGAGATCTCCAAGTTGAAGGCTACTGAAGTAGTTGGGTTCCCCACATAGAGGACAAAGCAAGTGCTCACCTCTCCTCGGTGGACCCCAAACACACTTCCCACTCATCAATCACAACGGTGCCGACCAAGGCAACATTACTATACAACCTTGAGAGTTCAACGAAGCCAACCTCCTCAGGCTTGACTCGACGCTAAGAGGCAAATTAGCATATCAAAAAGAGAAGCAATTCATAATGCTAGATATAGGGATAGAGGAACAAACGCACGAGAATATATTAATGTTACACCCTTTCTCCTCCAGTAATGCAAGAGACTTCCCGGGCGCCCTTCCCCTGCACCAGCACGAGCGCTACCTTGCAAATGAAATGACGGAATCAAGGCCGTACTTCGCCCCCCTCAGACACAGCCGAGCAACAAAAATGGCTTGTTTTTGCTGATAACACGGCCTCTTGCACCCTATATCCCTCATCCTGAAAGGGTGTCAACATCCTACTCAGGGCCTACAGGACCACATGTCAGTGCTGAGAGCTTATTTCGCCATGAATATGGAGCCCAACTCAAAGAACTACTGAATCTCATAGCGGGCGGCGGCTATTCTCACAGAGTTTCCTGAAAGGTGGTTTGGGAGCAGAGGAAAGTCTTTCAGTACTCAAACTCCAGGACTCCTCCTTTAGACAGTAACCATGTGGAGTCTGGTCCATCCGGTCTCTTGTTCACAAACGCCACGTACAGACTCGTTAGTCATGCCTGTCCCGATGTCCCGTGGTCAAGGTACTGACCGCATCACATCCCCCTCCATTCCCTGGCCTCATCACAAACCTTAACACCTTTGACTCCCCAACTCAGGCTGCTCCAAGAACCCTCTCACTTCTCAACCAAAGCCCTGGGGATAGCTGGACCACTTACAGAAGGCAACACGCCATCTCCTCTCAACTTGCATCCCCTCTCCAAAAACTCCCACACTAGCTCTTACCACCCCAACTCTTCAACTGAGGCCTGCAGGCTGAACCTCGTGACCTCTAAATTGCAAGCTCCTGAAGGACCAAAGCCAACAAATCTTGCGGTGAAAATGCCGACCCAAGCTAACAGCACCCCACTGACTCAAACCACATCTTGACCCCGGGATGCATGCAGACGATCCGCTCAACTTGGCTATTCTGTCAAGAAGGAGTTTGGCAACCCCAAGAGCAAACAGCAATCGTGGAAAAAGCTCGGCCCAAGTTGGGTCTGAACCCCTTTTGCTGCCTAACCCCTTAACCTCCTTTGCCACCCACAAAATGCTTTCCGCCCCTACGTTTATGCCCCCGTACAAGCCAGTCTCTCTCCCTGGGCTGAGATCCTACCCAAGCCTCACCAGATAACTTTGTCTTGCCCGCCAATGTCCTACACGTTGCGGCGGGTGCGCCACTTCGCCGAGATGGCGCAGAGGAAGAGAAAATACCAGCGAAGCCATGGTTCAGGTAATAACGGACTCACGTTTCTAACCCGTCAGGCCTTGTGTTTCCTTTTTTTCTGTCTCCTCTGGGGTGGTGCTCGGCTTCATCCACTAATTAAAAGCCTCTCAGCGCGGGAGAGGGGAGCTCACCTCAGACGCCCACGGCTGAGGCGATGAACTAGAACCGTGTTCCTGGGTAGATGTCGTGCCTCTAGTGCCATACACCATATTTTTTTAGGTGGTGTCGGTTTATGTTTGCCCAGTCTTGAGTGGCGCATCCAGATACCGAGAGGTGGGAAAACGTCAAAGTGTCAGGTGTCGGCGTTCTAGCGTAGAATGTGCCTGTGCGCCGCTGCCTTTTTCCATCTCAGGGTGTGAGAAGCATCACAGACTAGAGATCAGGTGAACCTGAACTTCATCTCTTTATTTCTACCCTTTTTCTTTTTCTTCCGTTTTTTCCCCTACATTTTCTACATCGGAAAAGCTGAAATGGAGCTTGAGATAAAGATAATAATGCACCTCCCCTGTTCTTACAGCTCAGCGCGAGGGCTGTAGTTAACATCGGGGACAACCATCTGATAAAAAAGTTTAATAATGGTTTCCTATTCTAAGGTATTAATGATATTTAAAATACAGCTAATGGCATTAGCTCAAATTGAAGTGCGGAACGTAGCACAAGCTTTTTAAAGGAGGTGCACAGAATCATGGTCCCCCCCCCCCCAAAGTTCCAACCGTGTCCTTATGAGGGCATCGTCGCTGCGTTTTGGCCATTATTTGTGCCCCTCTTGATTGATCATTACCGTTTGAAATTAGAGGACGGTGGCAATATTCCCTACTTAAAGACTCTCTTCTTATGGTTATTAGCTTCTATGGAAAATATTTTTGCCCCATCATTTAAGTTTAGCCTATCGGGTAATACTGCTCATATATACTGGCCTACCCTTTCATGTATGAAATTAAAACCAATTTGAATGCAAATATATGGACTAAGGTTGATTATAAGAGAAGGCCTCATTTGCAACATCCTGCCTTCTGCTTTTCTTTTCAGGTGTGCAAACATTTTAATGTTTAATTTGTAAAGCTACTCCAGTTTTAGCTGAGAAAAATGCATATCTTATTCATATTTACAGCTAAATTTAATCGCTTTAATGTATAAAAAAATTAGAACATCTAAATACATAAAGATATTAAACAGAGCAAGTTCTCTGTAGATCCATTCTGTCATTTACAATTTATTGTCCTATTTTATCTGAGTTATAATAGATTTTTAGAAAAAAAATACAGTTTAATATAAGTTTGCTTACAATATCATTAAATTTAATAAATTATAGCATTAATTAATTTTGTTTTTAATATTATATTTTGGATTATAACCGAAGTATTGTTTATGACAACAGTTTTTTTTATGTTTGTTTTATTCTAATGCTTATTAATTTGTATTTTGTTATTTTTATAGTGTTGCACTGTGTGTGAACTGCTTTGGTGTGTGACAAAGAAATAAGAATCAACTCAAGATGAGCTAAACGATCGCCGCTCTTTCCAGGCGAGCTTCTCGACGGCCGGCAATTATCGGCGTCTAGAATGATATGGCGACCCCGAGCCTCTGTCCCTGAAGACGATTAAGAAACCAGAAAAGTGGTAGGTACCGTGTGACCTTTGCGACAAACTATTCCAGAAGAGCAGTGTCCTCCTCAGACACAAATTGAACACACAGTTAATATATACTGTTCTAGACCATCATTTAATAACTGTCTGTCTAACCTCCAGAATATTCACGCTGCTTCTTGCTTTCTTTCTTCTTTTCCGCTCTGGTCTTTTTCCACTACCTTAAATTGATCATCTTTTTTTTTTCTTTTTTAGTAACTAACAGTTTCCTCTCCGTTACCGTCGTGAGAGATTGTAAATGTATTAATGTGGCAAAAACATTGCACTGACATTGCACTAAATTAAGAAAATAATTAAGCAAAATTAAACAAGAAAAAAAAAAAAACAAAAAACAGGAAGCTGGACTGAGATAAATCTCTGGAAGTGTCTGGAGTGTGAACAGGAGCATTAACCACTTTGACCTTTACCACTGTTAGTAGAAGGCTACATGCACACCTCACATTTTATGCACTTAGGATGTATGACCAGAAAGATTTGCATGTATAAAAAACTAAGGGGTAAATGGGGACATAAACCGGCAGCATTTTTTTTTTTCAAATGACTTCAATTTGAAATTTTTAGGTTGTAAATGTGTGTTTTTTTTTTTTACTCTTTTTTTTTTATGACAGTCTAACTTACGGCAGGTGTCACAATTCAGAATGCTTGGGATTTACCCTCAAAAATTAAGTACAATGTGTATTCACTATGTTTCATTATGACCTACTGAAAATGCAGCAATGTCCGTGCATTTATATTAGTCTAAAGAAGGGAGAAAAGGTTCTTCTTCATTTTAGTTTTGAAATCAAAATATGATAAAAATGAAGTTTTATTGGGGAACGTGCAGTAAATCAGGTTCTGGACACTTTGTTGATGTGAATGTAGCCTGACCACCCATGTTACCACTGGATGTGTTTTTTTGTTTTGTAACACTGACCAATCAGCGGTAAGCTTGAGCTAAAACGCTTTCATTGAAATTAATCATTTTTAGCAGAAGAACTCCAGTTGTTAAAAATTATTTAAAAGTATTATACTCGAATGTTTGCGTCATATAATTAAACTGCATAGTTACAAAGACAAGATTGATTTAAATAAATAAAAAAAAAAGCAATTGACTCTAGAAAAACAAGAAAGTTTACATTTGCTCTAAATATAAATTAATATCAACACATGGTATGGTTTGTGTGTAATAATAACTTAATTTGCATCTTACCATAACTGGTAGTGAGGAGAGGAAAAAATAAGTGGCTTGAGCAGCTCTACAGCCTCTGTCAGCTGAAACACAAAGCCAAAAACCCCTCGATAGACAGCGGCAAGCTTGAGTTATAAATGGACGTGTATTTTAGTATTTTGATGCATTTTGATGTGCAGCTCATGCCCGGCTGTAGATCCATGGAGGCTTAAGGTCACATGCCTAGTCCAGGAACCAGCCAGTGTGAATAAAAGAGTAAAATAAAAGTGCATTAGCGGCGGAGAGTAACTGCTGCAGTGTAGGCAACACGGCACATAGGTCCTCATACTGCACGCCTCGGCACACCACACACCGAACCACAAACACCATCAACAGTTTCTTGCTCACCGTTATTGGCATCACCAGTTACATGCAGTCTTGGAAGGACAGTGGGAATGAATCCACTGACGTGAATACAAACGCTATTTAATTTCCCTGTCTCTCCGCTATGTCTTTGTGCTGTCTCTCTCCTCTCTCTCTCTCCTCTGCGGATGGGTGAATTGTGTATTATGGTGGTGCCATTTCCTGTGCTGTTTTGCCGCTACAGCTCTTGGCCCGTTAATATTGTCCAACGGGAGTAATGTAAAGTTCAGACTAAGGGACTGAATATGTATAGTTTATCAGTGTAAATTTTGAAGTTCGAGACTAGGCAAATACATCGCAAACAAGTTATATCTCAATCAGTTTCCAAGATTTTTTTCTTTTTTTTCACTATATTAGTAGTTATTTAATTCAATCAGAAGAATAATTATTTGAACCTAAGGATTGCATTTTAAAGAGTTAAGGCAAGCACTACAGTTCTGAAAAATTTTGCTAAAATAATATAAATGCATGTTTTCTCACGGGTTACAAAAATAAAGAGCTTAATATTTAACTTTCATTTATATACATCCAGTGGTCGACACATTTTTTAGTAAGACACAAGCTCCAGCATTTCCACTCAATGTTACAGTTTATAAATAATTATCTTACAATATTATTAAAATGCTACTGCAGGGTGTTTTCGAATCAGTTGAGGAAATAATAAGTGAAAATTCCAAATAAAATAATGTGATACATTATTCATATATTGATAGAAGACACATTTAAATGTCTCAATATGAAGTGCATTTAAAAGCAACACAGTATGTGGCTTATAATAACTATATTGCCGTCAGAATGATCCCAAATAATCTACACAATGCACATTCTCTTTAAAATGTTAAATGCATAATGTTTATACAGAATTAAGAGTATTAGGTTAGTCAAGCTCGAGCAATGGTTACCACTCTCTGACAGCTTGATTTTAACAGGGGTGCCAAAAAATAATAAATGAATAACACTAAAACATACGGAGTATGGTGCATTCCAGCTGTGGATCAATTCATTTAAAAACACCTATTAGAACTAGTGGACGTATTACCAAAGCAGTATTTGAATAATGTATGGGATGTTAATGGTACAATCAGAACCATCGATAGGATGCACATGTAGGTAAAACTCGGTATAACATTAAGATGATACACATTTTGCATAACTGTCATTCCTGTGATCTTTGTAATTACTAACAGCCGCCGAACAGTTTTCCACTTTTTATGGAAAATTCACGTTCAGATCAGGTGCAGATTAAGCATCAGTCACCTCTGAGAGAGCGTGAATACAGATATCTGACAGACGTACAAGGTCACTCATGCTGGCCCTACGAAGAGAGTATTGATGGATATAATAGCAATTATCAACTATGCATAAACACCAGCATTTAAATATCTGGGAGCAGTTCGGGCACTGTGTGTGTCCTCTGTTGCACCCTGAACCACTTGAGCGGTCTCCCCTCGCTCATTTCTCTCTGGCTCTCTCCGTTGGCGAGCCATCCCTCTGGTTCATCTGTTGGGGTCTTTCCTCGAGGACTTAATACCATGACACGTCACCTCACCTCCGCATAGGACAGAAACTCAGAGTTACGGTAGCAGGAATCCGCCAGCGCATTTGACTCGATTTGTTCCTGCGCGCTGTGTCGCGTTTGTGTTGTGGGTTCAGACGACTGGTTGTGTGTTTTTTATTCTATGTTCACAGTGTTTGTAGACGCTTGATCAGCCCGCCGACCTGCGCTGCCTCACCGCTTCACGCTGGCACTCTCGGTGAGGGAATGTTACAGAGTACATACACAAAACGAGAACGGCGGCGCGTCCAGGGCAGTAATCTGCCAACCAGAGAACGAGCAAACATGTCATAACACTGGGATTATTTTGGCTTGTTTTTCATCGGAACCCTTTTATTTGGTGTTTTTATTTTGATCTGCTGTGTGTTTGTGAGAAGTGCAATATTCGCCTCGCTCACCGCGTGCGTTCGTTTCGTTGTGGTGTTTCCTCCGCAGTAAACGGCCGCACCAGTGTCAGATCTGCAAGAAAGCGTTTAAACACAAGCAGCATCTGAATGAAACATGCCCGCTGGCGACTCCGGAGAGAAGCCGTATCAGTGTGACAAATGCGGGCGCTGTCAGGAGCGCTTTCTGCGCTGCGTAGTCTCGGTACGTCGCGTCCTCCATGCGACGACATGAACCACAGATACTCGATTTAACAAACTGGGGGGCAAGAGAGAGGCGGAGTGAAGCGCCGAGGCGGCCGAAGCGGAGAAGCCCGAGAATGAAGGTCACCTTGAGGCCCACGGAGCTGCTGTTAAACCGTGCATACCTGCAGGGACATCGCTCCCGTCCCGGATAACCCCGAGCAGTACAACCAAGGAGCCTATCCTGAGGGACGTCCTGAACGGGATAGCATTTCTGGAGCGACTTGCAAGGAGGTGGAAGGAGCGTTTCGTCGAAGATTGGGTCACGGCGAGACGAGAGTTGCGTAGAGAGAGGGAGGAGAGAGCGAAAACAAAAGCAGGGACACCCGACGGGGACACCATTGGGGACGAGGAGTGAAAACTGGGAGCCAGCTCGATTGACGACAGCTCCGTGACGGCAAAACCGAATCCACATCGGATACATGAGGACAGGGCGTGGTAGGACGCGGTGTAGTCCGCGCAGAGCTGCATTATGCAAAAACCACCAAAAAAGGAAATAACAATAAATGACAGTTTTAAAAATGTGTAACAGTATTAAGCCTAAAGTATGTGTGGTGCTTCCATTCCTAAAAATCACGTGTTCCATAGTATTCCACATATAGCACAAACTAGTAACTTGTACAAACAGATTGGCACTCTGCATTCTAGTAGTCACGTACTAGAATAATGAACATTATTTGCTGATGTAATATTTACATAACAAGTGGTTAAAAAAAGCATCTGCCGTGCTGCAGGGGATCAGTAAATTAAAGCGTTTTTGTTCTGCCGCAGGCCAACACACATCTTTTTAGGCCGAGTATTCATCGTGAAGAGACCGTACACTATTCCGTTTGCTTTTTGACGATTTCGAGTCTTAAGTCTTGAGACTGTTTTGGAGAGGTGAGAACGACCCTCATCCGACCGTGGGACACGACAGATGGACTAAGCCTTTGGACGGTTGTTGCCGCAATAATGCAAACCTTGTTAATATCATCGCGTTTCTAAAGTGCCAACCCTGTTCAGTATAAGAGGATAGAGCTGTCTCGCTCCCATCCCCAGCCACGTTTCTCTCTCCGTTCGCACAACAGCTCTTTAGTTTAACAATGACGTTTGTGTGCATTTTGTTCCCTTCATATTACCCAAAACACGTTTATGGCAATGACAGTACATAGTCAACCATCTTTTATTTGTAGGGTTTAATAAACATCTTATTATACTGTGGCCCATTTTTGGTATCTCCTATTTTATTTATTTCATACTGTACAGTACAGTATATAGTTCTTCAATAAATAGATCTATTTAGTAAAAAATGGAACCTGGAGTTGACATTGATAGCATTTAATTTGTGTTTTGAAACAGTAATTGTGAAATGCAAATTTTCGATTTTCATTTCAATGTTCATTTTTTTGTTTTTTTCTTTGTCTTTTATTTTATTTTTTTCCCCAGTATTCTGGAAATTCCAAAATTGTGGGAAACTTTTGATACAATATGTGAGAACACTGTAATTTTCACCTGAAAACAGAAAATAAAAGCAGAAAGAAGATCCAGACTGTCCCATGTCGGTTTGTCTGAAGTGGAACAGAAACAGTAATTAAATTCAATGTATGATGAATATCATGACTGAAACACCACAAATCCTTTCCTGATGAATGTCGTTGTAAGAGTACTTTTAATTTGATAATTTCTCCTTGGGACAATGACCATATATACAGCTCAAATAAAAGTAGCCAAATTAACAAGAACTTTTTCAAGAAGTCGTGTGCATGTGAGTGAGCTTGTGGAAGTGAATTATCATACGGCGTCACATATATTCATGTGTTTATTGGGTTTCATTGCAGGATGGACACTTCGCCGCATATCAGTTCTGGCTTTGACTCTATGAGAGACGCTTCGTGGAAAATCTCACCTTTCAAAGGTGATTCTCAGCCTCCGTCATTAGATTATGCCTACCGCTTCAGAGCCGATGAATGGCCGAGCAGTTTTGGCAATGAACTCTTCAAATAGCAGAGCGAGAACCTTGTCCGACAAGAGCCAGAAGCGAAGACAGACAGAGAGACAGAGAGACAGCTTAAAAGTGGCTTGCGTTCCCTACAGCATAATGCATATGAAAGCACAGATCAAACGCGTCTCCTCTCGTCTCACACACACACACGCCCCACAGGACACACACCACACAAAGCACATCTCCCACCTCTCACCTGATCAATTGAGTTTGCAACGGTGACAAAAAAAAGGAATAAAAAGTCAGCTGAAGATACCACCATCACACACTGCAAATTCATCTATTCAGTTCCCCCAGTTTCAAATATTTATTGAAAGAACAATTTATAAGCAGCAGAATTTTAAACTGAGGTTAATAATATAATATATAATAATAATAATAAATATGTATACGTTATATATACTATGTATATATATATATATATATATATAACGCCATATATTTATATCTAATTATAAAATGTGAATACGTCATTGCACAAAGCGGATGACCAGTGGCAGTTTTTTGGGGAGTCCAGTGGACTTTTCCGTGGTGGTTTTGTTTTGAAAATCAAAATAAATTATTGTATGAACACAAACCATGTTCAAGATTCAGATTCAAGATGTATATAGGTTTAATTAAAAGCTACTGAAATTGGTAGCAGAACTATTTTCTCATTGAAACTGCAATTATAAAAATATAATTAAATAATAAATCAAATAAATACAACATGCATGTGACAGTTTCCTCAAAGTAGGGTGACATTAGCTGAGAAAACAAGTTAGCACAGTTCCTGAAAAAAAAAAAAAAAATGATGTTATCGGAGTTTTTAGTTTTGAAATGTTTTTTTAAAAACAACAAACAAAAAATAAATAAAATGATAAATACAATAAACAAGACAATAAAAAATAATAAAATAAAATAAAAAAACAGGACCTCAGTTTGTGACCAATTTTGACAGCTAGTGGCTGGTCTTCCACCTTACAGTACTGTATAGTTTTGTACTAACATACATGAATTGGATAAAAAAAGGAGTTTTTGTGCCTCAGTTATGGTTCAGTGACTATTTGGCATCCCAAAGTGTGTTTCCAATATATTTTACATTTGTTCATTACAAAAAAAAAAAAAAAAACGTCAGTTAATATCAGCCAGTTTCTGTATTTATGAAAGGAGCTTTTCAGTGTTGACACTCTCTTTATTAAAGGATGTGTGTTTCTGTTGTTTCAGCTGTTGTTGTTATTTTTCATTGAGTTTTTAATGTCCTCAGAATAATTAATTTGCTTTTTTTTATTTAGGTTCAGGATTCAAGCCATTGCTGCCCACAGGGCTATTAAGCTCTGACAATCCTTACCTAGAATTTAATATGACTGTACATGCCATTGTGTTATTTAGTAATGACAACATAAGTTCAAAATGTCTGATGTGAAGGAGAAACAATCTTCATGCATAACAGGGTTAATAAATATTACTAAATGAAAGGCCTTAATAATTCTGTGGAATCACTTAAATGACTCTGAACAGTCACATATTACACGGCTGCTCTAACTGTTCTTACAAGTACGTGTGTGTGTGTGTGTGTGTGTGTGTGTGTGTGTGGGTATGTTTGGAGTTTCTTCTGTCTGATGATTCACTGCTCTTTCACCAGCTGTCCGGAGCACTGAGGGGCAGACAGCACTGTTTCTCCCGTCTCTCTCTCTTTCTCTCTGTCTGTCTCTCTCTCTCATGAGCTCATATTGCTGTTGGCTCGGTCCTTTTCTCAAACATCTTTCTCCTGCACAGTTTAAATCTTCCTATGCAAAACAAACATCAACTCTCCCCAGATAATATAACAGCACACACACCACACACACACACGCACACACCACACACACACACACACACACACCCATTGTGAATTGTGGTGACTTTTCATTGACTTCTATTACTTTATACTGTAGGGGGAACAAACAATATTTTTCTATCCCCTAACCTAAACTTAGACCTCATAGAAAACCTGTTTGCATTCTTACACTTTTAGATAAACAGATTATTTTCTACATGTTATCTGTAAAATTGGTTTTACCCTGCAGGTTTTAAATATTTAATTTAGAGAAAAGTCTTTTATATTGAATATATATTGAATCATATTAATTTTAACAGAAAATAAATTAAGGTACATACACTGTTCATCAAAAGTTTGAACACGCCTGACTAAATATATCATCCTATATATATCGTATACATTGCTCTAAAAAATGTTTTGGTCATTTTACATTTTCTGCTGTATATTAAAATATTATGTATATAAATAATTATGCAATATAAAAGTGTTTCATGTGTGTCATGTTTCAGTGACTACATCATTCCCATATTTCTATGTATTTCATTTTTTTTATGACTTCAATGTTATTTAGCACATGTTTAACGTTATTTGGACATATGTACAATTTATTAAACATGTTATCAAAAAAAATTATCAAATTTTATTCTAGTAGTTATAGTTATACATAACATTATACAAAATAAAATGTACTAATAAATTTATTTTTTGCATCATATTCAACAAAGTTCATAATCAAAATGTTACGGAAATATTTCTTACACACATTATTCATTTCTGATGACATCCCTCAAGTATTTCAGATTCTGATTCAGAGCCCGCAATTTTCCTCCCCCTCCCCTCCTTTTTTGCCCTGGACTCAGGCTTTTGACCTAAACTCATTATTCATGTCCTCCCATATGCTGCTTGTGGGCAGTCCTGTGTGTTGGGGGGGGGGCTGGCACGTTCTCACAACAGAGAGAAAGTTTATAAAATCAACAAATCATGGCTGGGAATGAAATTTTCAATTCGTCGTTCAGTCAGACAGACGAGTCATACAGAGGATCACAGCGAGAGGATCAGCAGCTGCTCCGTCCAGAGAGAAACCACCGACAGAGAACACAAATCATAAACCCCAAAACTACCACACAATCTAAAAAAAAAAAAAAAAATGCATAAGTACACAAACTCTAAATATATATAAAATGTATAAACTAGAAAGAGAAAGAAACGAGGAGAGGAGAATGCAAAATGTGAGTTGTTTTTGTATTCAAAACAATATGGTGTTAACTTTATTATGAACTCTGGACTGCCAGAAGTGTTAGTGCTGACCTATACTTACACACTACTTAGAATAATTACATTAATGAAGAAAAGAGACTAATGGTTTGAGATGCTAATTTTTAGGCCAATTAATGATTATTTTTTATATTAAATTAGTTTGGCTCTTATGGTTTTTAATTATTTTTATTTTAGAATGTATTAAGATGTTTCCATGATCTTTAGACCCCACCCAGTAGTTACCTTTTAACCTTTATTTATCACTGAACACACTAACATGCATGCACATGCATACATTCACATCTGCCATGACACACACACACACACAAATGTTGACAGCACACACCACGCCACGACACACACACACACACACACACACCCACACACCACACAACATACCTACAGTAACAGCCTATTTTTGGGCTATTTCGTCTAAAAGAGGAGAAAGGTAATTATAGGTTTTTGCCAAGCCGGGGTTTAAACAAAAAAACTAAAAAAACGTTTTATGGAGCCTTTGATATAAACACAGATTTGAGCGGCAGGCAGAAAGGTTTTGTGTGTGTGTGTGTGTGTGTGTGTGTGTGTGTGTGTGTGTGTGTGTGTGTGTGTGTGTGTGTGTGTGTGCAGCTGACTACTGATTAGATGCCTGATCAGGGCTCTGACTGCAGGGTCTCAGCTGGGGACCGGGAACATCCTTCATTATGTGTTTCCAGGGGAGTGGAATTGTGCTCACGTGGCGGCCTGTCGCAGGGGTTATATCATATCTGTTTACATTAGCGGTCAGTTATCCTGACATAGATCCCCCCCTCTAACATGCCTCACATACACTGACAAACAGTCAAAGCAGCGAAAACTCACTTGGGCCCAGGACAGAAACCCTGAGGGACAACGATAATACCCCTGCACGGTAATGCAGCGCTGGATACAGTCATGTGACTCCACAGCTGTCTGTCAGGGTAAATAAGCTACAGTTTAACAGTCAGTAATTTAGACTTAATATCCTCATACTTACTCTTTAACATTGTTCAGCATTTATAGGCCGACTGGCTGGCCAATTTCCTCGATGAGCAGGCTGTTTATAATAGACTCGCCACGGTTGCTCCTCGCAGTCAGATAATTGCACATTCTGGACTCAAAATGCAAAGCTGAAATGTGATCAGACCTGTTTCAGGGACATGGAAACCTAATGCCTTTTTTTCATCTTTCCTTCTATATGTCAATTTTTTAAGGCAAGCATTCACACACAGCCGTTGGGATTAGGCCTAATGACAGAAGTTAATTATATTAAGTGTAATTTTTAAAAACAGTTCATGAACTGCAAATTATAGTTAAGAGCCCCTTTAATGCTCCTTCGTGTTAATTACATGTCTTAATATCGCATAAAAAATAAAGGATCCGAGGAAAAAAAGGAGGGGGAGAGAAAAACAATTTGTGAGTACATTAATTTCATTCATCACACTGTTTAAAATGGTCGAATAGAGTATTTATACGGTTTTTAGCCAGAGACTTTACTGAGCTTTCACTGTGCAACCCAATACTAATACATTATGCAGTTTTAATAATGCAAAAACAATAAATCACAGTAATTTTATACTTGATGCATAATATTCAGTTTCATGATTTATTTTGCATTGCAAGAAAAAAAAAAATGTTGGGATTTTATTTATCGTTTTTTTTTTTTTTGCAAAGCTTCTTAATTTTAGTAGACATTCAAAGCACCACAAACACACACACCTTTAATTTTTAAATATATATTTTGGCCTTTTTGCTGAAGTTTTCACAGGACAGTTTGAGGACAAGCAGTTGGAGAGGGATCTTAATGCATGTTCCCGCTTTTTTAAATGATTTGTTAGGGCATATTTATTTTTGCTCAACATCTGAAGCAACTTTCCTTTTCAGCTGACTTTCCTTAGCCACCTGTCATGTAGTAGACTCTTTTCGAAACAATCACAATAGAACATTGTTTTTTAACTTCAAAGATGTCGCATAACTTTAGTAAAAAGTGAAAGTTCATGCAGACACAACACCTTCCTCTTTCTATAAAGTGCATGTCTCGTCCCGCTCAACGTAAAACATTTACAAATGATATTCGGTCAGCATTCGCACTTGACTCATACGGAAGCAAAATCTCCATGTTCTCTGTCATTTGTGTGAAACAGAAACTGACACTAGTCGAGTTCATTAGCCTTCTCATAATTATCCTCCAGGCTCGTTTGGAGAGATTTCAACTGTTTTTTTTTTTAATTTTTATTTTTTTTTTTTTCCTTTTTTTTTACAACCGATCAGTTATTAAAGTTCGGCTCTTGAGAGGCAAAGAGACTCTTGACTCGCTCATCTGAAATAAAAGAGGGAGAAAAAGGTCCTGGCCATTTTGTTGCTTTGAAACCTTAATCTAGAAAAAATTCAACTTTCCTTTATCCTTTTAATACCAGATCAAAGAGCTGAGAGTGAACCCGATTCAAACCCGTCCATTATAGAGGAAACAGCAGAAAGGCTTTGAGAAAGTGTTGAAACGTCCCACACAAAATAATAGGTTTGGAGGCTCAATTACTCACTTATTCACTGCCTAATTTTTATGCGTGCTTCATTTGCATGTCATTTTTGAGGGCGAGGCAGAAAATTTCGCCCTGGTAATTACCCCACAAATACATTAAGGAACCCGAGAGCCACGCATCCGTCTACACATGTGCCCATCCGCCGGTCGTGTCGTGGCGGGAAGCGGTCAGGATGCCATGATCTTTTTGATGTTGGTTTTTCTTTTTGGAATTGCTGCAATCAGTTGAAAGATTTGTGATATGTTAAAAAGACTCTGGCGGATTCTGCGTTTGCCTCCTGGTGAGCTCAACTTCAAATGCCTCGCTTTCAGACCTAGCTCACCGTCTCCTGTACGGCATCCGTCTTTGAAGACCCTGTGAAATGTGATGTTTCAGATCTGGACTAAGTCCAGGACTGTTTGTTTCTCTGCCTTCGCATTCAGACGGTTTTCTTGTGGACATTGTTTGTTTGCGCTCGAGTGTGGTGTCGACTCGTTTAATTATTTCATTTTTAGTGCCAAACACCGATTTGACGAGAAGCCGCATATCAATTATGAAAGAAGGCAGGGTGATTAAAACAGCCAAATTGGTGTGTGAAAAATGAAAAAAATAAACAGGAGAAAAGAGAGGAGAAAAAAAAACAGCAGCTTTTCCTCAGGAGTCAGAGACCACCCTCGGCTCGCTCACTTGTAATCATCTCAGAATTTGCTCAGAAACACTTGCGAACTTGTGTGGGAGTTGTTGTTTTTACTTCATTAAAGCAGAGTCTAGAGCCCACGAGAACTCTCACGCTGCAGAAACGAACCCTTACCACAACCAAGAAAAACAACCGGGAAAAATACAACCACGTCCTGGAGTTCTTTTACAAGTTGACAAAATCTGAATCCTGGGAGGAATCGCTGCCGAGGGAGGCTGCTGATTGGTTATTTGTGCTTGGAGGGCAGACTTCGATTGGTGGTTCAGAGCTTTGTGTCTCACCTTTAAAGTCATCTCAATACTAGCAGAGAGAATCATGGGAAATGTGGGTGAGAGGCCCCTTGCCACTCTGCAGAACATTGCTGCTCGTATTTTTTAGACATTAAACCTCATTTGTATAAATATGTGTATTTTGAAATATAATGTAAACTATTTTGAATTCAAATTTGTCATTTGTGCATTTGATCAGACTAACACAATCTTTTTTTTTTTTTTGTATCTACCCAAAAATAGATTACCAATGCAAAGTAACAGTTTTAGTTCCCAATATGAAAAACTGAATGCACTCACTAATATAAACATGCAACTTGAGATCATGTGACAGATTGTGGTTAGGTCATGTCACTATTTGTTAACATGCTGCTCTCCCAACACAAAACAAGCATTGGCCCTGGCTGCGTTTTCACTGTTCCTATTTTTTTCTGAAGGTAGTATTTACAGTTATACAGTGTAATAAAGCTAGTAATTCAATTCTAAATATAGACTCTGTCAGGGAAAAGAATCAGATAGTTATGCAGGCTAAAAGCTAGACACACTAATGGAAAAAATTTAGCGGCCAAGAACAACAACAAGAAAACTGAAAATATGAAGATGCCAATCTGCAACAAAGATCCACAGAATGAGAAAAACTGAACACACAAACACAAAGGTATTTCTCCAAAAACTCATGCAACTGTTTGTGCATTATGTCGAGTCTGGTGTTTAGGAACTAAAATAGTGTTTTCCAGTATTTTATATAAGCAACATGGGCCTTTGTATGCATGGAAGGTATTTGATAATAGTAGTTCTTTAATAAATGGATTGATGACTGTAAATGACAGTGATTGAACTCGAGGGTTCTTAGTTTCATAAAAATGTTAAACTTGGTGGTTTCAGTAAACTCAAAATGGCAAAGAAATTATTTTAAATTAGACCAAACAAGCTTACACAACGGCTGTCCACCTTGATGGTTTCAGTAAACTCAAAATGGCAAAGTTGTTTGTTTAAAAAAAACAAAAAAACTTTAACTGCATAGACAGAATAGTGTAAAAGAAACCTGGAGCAAAATTGATTTTGTGATTTACCAGGTTTATACTAAACAAACCCTGCAACCCATTTTTTTTTTTGGGTAACAATGAACCAGTTGACCCCAAAATTCACAGCAAAGAAACTGCCAATCTTGAGCGTTTTGTCCCCTTTAGTTTCCAGGATTTTTGACGCACAGCATTGAACTCGTAAAGACCACACAAACTCTAGTGTATATGAAACTTTTCTGTACCTGATAAAATAGGTCCAGGTCAAAAAATGATGATCGGACTAGGACATTTGATGACAACAGATGTATGATCTGTTGTTGACCTCAACATTGGTCATGAGCTTTCTTCGTTAGATGGTCATGGGTGACTCACATGTTCATGCCCAGAAGGACCAGCCAGTCAACGTCACAGTGTTGTTGATACGGGGGCAAAGGTCACTTGTGGCCGGAGGGAAGATATAGTCTTGGAATCATATGGGTCTTTATGAGGTTTATCTGCTCATTGTGCTGTTAGAGCAAACCTGACATGACCGGACATGATGTTTCGGCTGGCAACCTGACCAATGGGCATGTCTGATCTGCGTTACTAATGTCTCATGATTACAGTGCATGACCCGTCTGACATCCGTAAGACCCCGGTCTGGTAAGGGGACCCACAAGGGCTGGCCAGCGTAAGATCATCCTTGTGCTTGTCGAAGTGAAAGTTCCAGACCCGTGACAACGTGCCAGATGAGGATGATGAGGGAATGTAATGTCCTGTGACACGAATATGGATTCAGAAAGTGTTTAGAGCAGATTAAAATTTCCTTTCATGTTGATTTCTTGATCAATCTAATCTGGTTGAAGTTACGTCGAGCACTTGTTCCATTGTATTCCATCTGTGACGATATGGGATTTTAATTACTGTGAAATCTAATAAGAACAAAAGGTCCGAAATCTCAAGCCATTTCTCGATCCAAAGGATCCCCCATGCTTTCAGAAGATGAATCCTGAAAATAAAATCATCGATCGCCGGTACCTTCATTAAAAGATCGTGAATTTCAGTGAAAAACAGCAGCATGTGGGCAAAATCCCGAAAACCTGTATAGCATACGTAAAAAATATTAAGTAAATATTATATTTGCCTATGAATGTGTTTCAAGGACAAGGGGGGGGGGGGGGGTTCTACAATTATGACACTATGTACTTATTTATTTTTTTCAATTTCTCAGACATATCTCCTATTATCATTACAGGTAATACAAAAAAAAAAAAAAAAAAAAAACCCACATTGTTAGTATTTATTTATCACAGGCGATAATTGTTTTCTATCCTATTTTATTTGTAAGCATACTTAAATAAAGCATTGCATAATGTTTTCACTTAAACAGACTACATTTTGATTTGAGGCTATTCAGGTTTTAGTCTTTGATTTTCTTTGAAACACTTTATTCTTGATGTCTGCCTTGATATATGGTTGAGTGTGTTTGAGAATATCAGTATGAAACAGACTGTGTAGTGTAAAGAATAATTTACATGATTAAATGGATTGAAATTAATATGTAAATAGATTCAAGAAGAAAGACTTCGGAATCAGAAGTCAGAATTCAGTATGCAAGTACATCATGATGTCACATTACTGTTAAATCTTCAACGCGGAAATATGATCAATGTAAGTCAATAGTAGATTTTAATGTCACATATAATCTAATTTTTTCTGAAAAAGTGAGTAAGTAAAAGGTAAATGCATTTCAAGTAATGACATTTTTAAGAGAAATGTGCTTAATTGTCTAAAGCCAGAATGTAATTAAAAACCAAGAATTTCAATTCTCCATAGAAAATCACTGGAATTAATTTCTCATAATGAGTTCAGTTGATATAAACCACTGAAACTTGACTGTTTGCTTCATCAGTTTTGGGTGATGGAGTTCTATGGTGAAGTATCAGAGGAGAGGAAGTCAGTCTAATAGTCCTGAGAATAATAACAGACTTTGAAAAGATGCTGTTAATTTGTATATCTCTCTCTTGTCTCTGATGGGGGACTTCAGAATTCCAGTCAGAGTACAGAGCTGCTCAAACCGTGGTGCCCGGATCCACTTTAAAGAGCCACTTCACGCCTTTAATATGTAAATGAAAGGTATGCAAAGATCTGATGCTTTATTAAGAAATCTGCCCTGAGGCTCACAGCTAACCCCACTGCTGCAGAAACGCAGTTACATGCCGAAATAAACAGTTGGTTCTAAAAAGGATCACACATGAGTTTGTATCTGGGAAGATGAAAAGCTAATTGACAGTGAATAATTTATCATGATGTGATATTTTATATATAAATCAAACAGGAGAGAGAGAGTGAAAGCAAAATATTTCACATATTAGCAGGACTCCCTCCTATTCATAGAGAAATGAAATCTGGGTGTCGAGCGCTGCCGCTTCTTTAATCTGCCTGTGCTGAAGGTTCAATGAATCTACATTCACCGTGGCTGACACACGGCGCAAACTTTCAAGAAGCTTTTTTATTAGAGATCCATAAAATGATTCAAGCACAGAGCCAGAATACAACACCGCTGAATAAAATTGTCTCATTTACCTTCATAAAGGTCTGAGTGCTTCTATTATACCTACACACACACATTGATGGAGGTCGAGGATATAGACTGATTTTAGTCAGCTACATCTTTAAAGGCACAGAGAGATAAAATCACATCAGTGAGTACGCGGAGAAAATGAGTAGTTTTATCAAATGTGATTTGACAAAGTGAAGATGATAAAATAATCTTATTCAGGTCTCATCCTGGTGTTGTCAGAGCCACGTATATCCGAGATGTGAAGGAATGTTGCTGTTTCTAATAATGGTCTGAAGAGTTTTTTTTTGTTCTGGGCTCTTGAGGTTTCTGGAGTCAATGGGTAGATTATGGCGCTGACACATACCAAGGGTCATGGGTTGATTCTAGGAATGGATGAACTGATATAATGTCTAGTTGAATGCGTGTAGCTGTGGATATTTAAAAGCATTAATAAATTGCATAAACGTAAATGTCCGTTGCATTCCATTATTTGGGTATTCCTTACTTTTTATCAAAAGGAAAATGTATGATAGGGTGGCATGGATCAATCTCTCCAAAAAACAAAATCATTAATAAACATAACTAAAGTAATATTTGACTGGATGAAAGAAATGTTGCTCCAAGATCATCAAGACCAATGATTTCTACTTTGTTCAAAATCATGTTAATCACTACAGATTTAGTCACTGTGGTTGTAGCAAGCAGGACTTTATTGTCTTCATGGCATCGCCGTCTGGGGGTTTAAAAAAAACATACCAACATTTCGGGTTTCTAAGTGAACCACCCCGTTTCCCACGTTGAAAAGGCCAAGCTGCAGATTGAATTTGTCTCATTGGTTGCAGGGCAAGAGTTTGGGATTGTCATTACTTGTATTTGTCTGCTTCTGTTTTATTGATTATTAAATTAATTAACGACCAAGTTCCGCCCCTATATCCTGCGGTTTGTGCTTCATATCGGAAAATCACTTCTGGGATTTTGACACCTAAAACTTTAAAGTTCCAAAACAAAAACTTTAACCATTGGCGTCGTTGTAGGCGGAGCGGAAGTTTGCTTATCACATATGTAACAGCATTTTAGATGTCATTACCTGATCTAACTAAATAATCTATATATATATATATATATATATATATCTATATATATTATATATAATCAGGATCAGACCCTGTAAAATGCAGGGTCAGGAAATCACTTTCGGGGTATGAAACTACAACCTTTAGGTTTACCAGTCAAAATTTCCCTTTATTATTTCCATTGTTGAAGCCACGCTGACGTTTGCCACTATAGAATGTAGGGCTCTTTTTTTTGAATATTGCTCCTGCGAATCCACTTTGGGGATTTGCAACCTACACCCTTGAGGGTACTTGTAAACCAACCCATGTTTCAATGACGAATCCATAAGATGACGTTTGCGTTTGTATTACTGGAGGGAATGTAGAGTATGGAGTTTCATTATAGTGTTTTTCTCTTCACCATTTATTTCTTAAATAAAAATGACTACCGGTTCAGCCACATGTATCCTGCCGGGTTGAGTCTTCCTGAGAATCCCTTATGGGATTTGAAACTTACAACCTGTAGTTGACCAGTCAAACAAGTTTACTCATTCTCCTTTTTTTAACGCCGAGCTGAAGTTTGCTATTGCATAATAAACATCATGTAGATTTTGGATTTTTTGGAATCGTGCTCATGGGAATCATTCGTGGTACTTTTGTTGCAAGGAAACCCTGTTAATGGGGATGGAGTTTCACCATTTGCACATGTCCGGACTTCAGGAGGCTTAGGCTTGTGATGTCAGGAGGTAAATGACATGTCCAAATTGGCCATTAGGAGGTCCATCTCAGATGAAGGAGTTCATTCTTCTCCCAAGAGCGATGGCTTGGACAAAGGCGACTCTTATAGTGCTGAACTTTTGACAGCTCGGTTTCCACTTATCCAGATGCTGGTGGTGGCCTGCATTGCAGTGGTGGTGAATTTCCTCGCATTGCTGCGTGTTTTTCTGCACTGATGTTCCTCTGTAAGGTTGTGTTCTTTGTTCAAGCCCTCCCATGGAGTACCCTCCTCAACCCCAGACCCTTGCCCTGCAATGCTTCTAAAAATATTCAACTCCGTTCCCCTCGTGAATGAAGCATCTTTGCGGCTTTGATGGATGAGGGTCTCCTCTTCACCCACGATGTGGTTTGGAGAGCAGGGATGGGTCGTGTCATTTTTGCATTCACATCTCTGTGGTGAGATGCTCAAGGGAATGTGTCATTCCAGCAATGGCTACTTATGTAGGCGACTGCCATGTTGAAACTTGATGGGTTCCTGTGTGAAATTGGCAATCGTTTGCAAAACGTAGAGCATGTTTGTGATGTGGGTATTCGGGGAAATCCTTGCAATTCACCATTGACGTGATTCGAGAAGTATCAGGGACACCAGAAACTGACCAACTCCAGCCCGTGGAGACGTGGAGAAATACTCACTGGACTTGGCAATGGATTCTTATTTAAACGTCTGTGGTCTCCGTACTGGAAACACCATTAGAGCAAGGAGAGAAACATTAACACTTGCATAAATCATTCTTCGTTCTTTTTTTTCAGAAAAAGACATTTTAAATTCTGAGTGACTATAAACTTATCCAAGTGTAAGATATTTTTGGAACAGAACGAGGTCATGTTTTTGACGCCGCGTTTCAGTGCTGCGGCCCACTCATTTTCCAGCTCCTGGGTGTTGTATTAAAGAAGGGGCCTCCTCTCTGCATTATTCTAGAAATAAATTGATCACCAAATGAAATTTCTGTAAGCAATTACTTATCCCTTAAGTTATTTATTGTTAATTTTTAGAGTCTTTCATGCGCTCTATCTGACATGCAAACAGTCACTCTCCAAGCCTACTAATAAAGAACAAAGAAAGAATCATTCCGTATCTCAATGCACCTCCTTTCAAATGAGGAATGAGAGTAGTATTATGAGTTGAAAACCTATCAACTTTGGGTATGTTGTTCAGCAATTATAAGAACTCAAGAGGACTTCTATAAACCCTTTGATGTGATGGACTAATTTGATTGGGCTTTTCTGCAGCCAGACGCATGGTGTTGTGTGGAACAGGAGCTGCATTGCAGATTCTTCGCAAATTATCGTGTGGTTGTTTCAAAGAAAAAAAATAACCAATCTCTCGTTTCAAAAGAGAGCAAAGAAAAACGCACAAAACAAAGTTCTGTTGTGGTTGTTTGGCAAACCCCTCGCTTCAACGCTTTGTGGCCCCGTTGCAAGTTTTGCAATCGTTTATTATGTGGTTTTCTTTTCCGTTTATCCGAGCCATTTATAAAATGTTTTTGTGGCCTCAGTTTTAATTTTCCAGTGTATGGCTGCCATAGCTATTACAGTAAATGGTGCGGCTAATTCGTAAATATGCACGTTGTGATCTTGTGACGAGGTTCTCAGCTAAAACCAGAACAAGTGATCGTGTGGGAGCCAGGCAGGGGACTCCGTCATTCACCCGGCCCTGATCCATCAAATGCTTTTCACATCGAAAGGGGGACCATAATTGGAGCCGAGCGCTGCGAGCTCGCCGAGGTCTGCGAGCCTAATGCAGGGTGACGCCATTGCCATATCCCCCCCCCGAGCTCGTTGTGTCCTGTGCCCACCGTGGCACAGTAATGGGAACTGGAATGGGTTTTTACAGATGCCACACCCAATCCTTGGAGAAAGGGAGGTGCAGTATGGTTCATCTGTGTGTAGACAAGGATAAATTCAGGGCTGATCTCTCGGCGCTGTGGTAATGAGGGTGATTTAAAGAAGGTTGCACATTTCGCACATCCCCGAGCGCTGATAAATGTTATTATTATGTGCACAGGTGCTGCTGCGAGCTGCCTCTGAATGATAATTAAGAATAATCTGTCTCTTTCTTCCCACATCGCCTTTCACAGTCGGATCACTTTGTTCTGCACTTTCTCTGCTCTCAATAGCAGGCATACCTGCGGCGGCCCCGGCTCTGGCCCGTTCTAGCTTTGTCTCGTGCCGTTTCCAGCACAAAACCTCACCAAACAAACTGGGACTAAACGTAGATATTCCCTTGAGCTCTTCCTCTGCAGGATACGTGCCAAGCTACAATTCAAGTCTAATGAAGACTGTGAATGTGTGTGTACACGGGGGCAGCGCTGGGATCACAACGCTTAGATCGTTTGTCGCTGCGTGTGCATCAGTATTTTTACTGTACATTAGAAACAGAGATTTTGTAGCTCATACAGTAGAGCATGGCACTAGCAACACTAGCAGGTCATGGGTTCGATTCCCAGGAATGCATGCACTCATATTGTGTGTACCTTGAATGCAAGTCGCTTGGATAAAAGTGTTTGCCAAAATACATAAGAGTAGTATGTAAGGCTCAAGAGATCGTACTTAAAGTTCATGCAAACATCAGAATTTTTTAGAGTTGTGTGTTTCCCAAAAGCAGCACGTTAGTTCCTATAACTATGGTCACATGTTCAAAACTGAATTTATTGAACTCTTGTTGGTAAACAACAGAACTTGCAACCATATATCCCCAGATCATTTTTGGTCCCTGCAAGATTTTGAAATATTTGAGTTCATCTTGAGATTTTGATCTTAGCATATCAGAGAATAGTTTGAGACGCTGATTGCAATCTTTTCTGAAACTCTAGGAGAGACCCATGTAAATTTTTGGGATCCAATTTATTGGGGAGAAACATCTGAAAAGGAGCTGCCATTTGGTTCATCATTGCTGTCTAGAAGGATCAACTGCAATATAATAACAATCTCATTTGTGATTTTGCTTTCCTGGTGGGTTCAAACCTACAAAAGAATCAAAGGGCAGAACGGCATCCTTGCTGCTTACAGCACACAAAAAGAGCAAAAGCTAATTGCACTGTGTCGTCTAGAGCCATTTTGTCCAATGCGTTGAGTGCATTTAGCATAACACTAACACACACCAGTGTGTGTGTGTGGTGTGATGTGTGGTGTGTGTGTGTTTGTGCTGGTGTGTGTGTGTGTGTGTGTTGGTTAAGTTCTAAAAGTTAGAGTATGTGAAGGGTTTGCTGATGTAATTACCTGAAGTACAAAGGCTCTTCCCAGAGGCCCAGCGAATGGAAGTGTCTACTGTCAAACACCCTCATTAGAAAGCGCTCCATATCATTAATCTAAATGAAAACTCTCCTGCAGACCTCAGCTGAACAGGTTTGTAAACAATTAAGTTCAAACTAAATAGACCTGTCAAAGTTGAACAGGGTCATGGCATCTCGGGAAAGCCCCCTCTCTAAGAAGGTAATCTCATGGGAAATCAAGAGCGTTTTCACACCAGAAGACCTCGTTGATGAAGTCCATTTGAACTCATTTTGGTTTGCTAGATTGGCTGTTTTCTCAGTTCTTCATGTAACTGTTTTATGGATTTTTATGAAATAATTTTGGAATATCAAAGCTGTTGTTGCATTCAGGCTATGGTGGAAATTACTCAAAGCATAATGTAAGCAGGACACTCTGGCTTATAAATTTTTTCTGTGTTTTTACAAAGAAACTTCTGGGTTCGAACCATCCAAAGCATTGTTTTGGTCAGGTCTCGTGCGTGTTTGTGTGTTTGTGTGAGTGAGCGATGGCGATGTGGTTGGTTTTGAGTGCGACTACAGCTGTGTCGTGTCAACATGACGCCTGTTTACAGGATAGCCCGCTCTACAGCAGACGGACGCAGGTTAAATCCTCTCTACTTTTGTGTGCAAATGAGTTGTTTTTGTTTATCTTTGGTTAAGTTTGACTTGCTGTGTCTGTGTGCTGATGTTGAGTTGAGTAACCGTGTGTTCTCTGCTCTCAAGAGGGGAACATTGGAGCACCAGGAAAAGCTTTTCTCAACGTCCGCCAGCTGGTTTTCATGTTCCCAAACCTACAGCAGAGCCGGATAAACTGACAGTGCTACTGTGAGTTTTAGACACTTAGGAACATCAGCGGACAATCCAGGTGTGGAGTTTGCATGAAGAATTGTCCAGCGTTAAGCCGAAATGCATGTGAATGTGAGCACATAATCCAGCAATGCAAGTAGGGTTGCAAAGGGGTGGAAAATTTCTGGTAAATTTCCAGAAACTTTCCAAACAAAATTTACTGGAAATGTTCCACCTTTTTGCAACCCTAAATGCAAGCTTGATTTTGTACATCACTGCATTCTAAAATGTGTCAGAATTTAATTCATAGGATGTTTTGTTTCCAATTGAGTTGCTCCATCAACAATAAAATCCTATTTGATAAATAGTTGTATATTATTTACCAAACATTTCATAATTGGCTGGAGTTTTGTGGCTTTCTGCAGTAATTTTTGCTGTCAGATGTGAACCGAAAAAAAGTCACTGGAAAAAAAAAGATGTGTTAGTAAATAGAAAAAGAGTAAGAGTAGGGAAATAAAAACGTTTTATTTGAGAAGTCACAAATATTTCAGGTGTTCCTTGTTGAAACAGTCATCTCAGTACGTCTATCTTGTAGTGCTCACGATACTGTAACTTTCCTCAATACAAAACCCAGATTTTCCCTTCTGAAAGCCGGGTAAATGACATATATTTAAAGCATACCTTCTGGCTACCGTATGCCCTGAAATGTCTTTAATAAGGATGAAAGAGCTACTAGTAAAGCTCTGCTTTTAAATAGAAAGACCCACTGCAGTACTGATTTCACGGAGGTTAGAATTAAACACCACACATCCATCTTTTCTGATGTCTGCAGTTAAAATCCTGATTATAGCAGTTTCAGAAATGTCTACTCTCATTAAAAACTCTACACAGGTTCTGTATATCAGCTATTTCAGGTCTGCAGTGTCTTGATTCAATCAAAGCTCTAGAACAATCATCTAATTCAGAATGGAACATTGATGTTCTTTTCTACATATCTCAGCAGATATATGAAGCATAAATGTAGAACAGTATGTTTCGAGTTTCATTTAGCATTTTTGCATTTTCACAATAACGTTTTTCTGTGTAGTCAAATAATGTGGCTAAAAAAATTGCAACATATATAATGTAGTTATTTGGTCACATTGAGAATGAAAGGTCATTTATTTTTTAAGGTATTCATTCGATTCTATTCTATTTCTATTCTGCAAAACAGGTTTTTAGAAGATTTTGTCCAGATGTTTGTTTTGGCGACTTTTAACCAGTGTTGGTGTTCAGCAGCCATATTTTCTTCACTGTTGTGTCGTGCATCAGGTTAAAACACTTGTAAAGTGCTGATGATTAATCTCATGTGTGGCGTGTTGAATCCGTCTGTGTGTGATTTTGGTGTTAACCATCTTAAAATAGTGTGTGGTTGAGCTGAGTGTTGCCAGGTGTGTGTATGCGGGTGTGTGTTTGTATTGTGTGTGTAATGCAATAAGAAACCACTGCACCTACTGTCACCCTGACGCACAAACCTCAAAACCTGTGCAGAAGCACCATCAACGAGGCGAGAACCTTTTATGTTGACTTGCCTGAAAGTTTAAGAAAAAAAAATCTTTGAAGTTTTACTTTTGTCTTGTGTACTCACTTATGCTATTAATATATTAACAGTACCCGCAGTATCGGGAGATGGCTGTATCTAGAGTATGCACTGTTAGGATGGGTGAATGGATAGATGGATAATACATTTATTAATTCTGGTTCTGATTTCAACCCAATTATTTTTGTACTGTAATCATTTGTTGATTAGATAGATAGATAGATAGATAGATAGATAGCTAGATAGAGAGAGATAGATAGCGTTTTTCCGTCGTGAGTGCAGGAGTTTCCAAACAGCGAATGGCTTCTAATCAGGATCGTTTTCAAAGGCTCCAGAGAGAGGAAAGTCGTTGTTTCTGATGAGTGAAATGTGGGGTTCTCCGAGCGGTCTCTGTGTACAGGATGTCCTGAGACTATTCTTGGGCAGCTCTGGGTGAAAGTAGTGGGGGTTCATCTGGTTTAACTCAGGCACGCTGCAACTGGTTCAAGAGGCCTCTTTTGTTCTGGAGCTTTGATTGAAAACGTAGAAAGCGCAGGAAATGCAGATACTCCTGGATGGGACGATTGCTCGCTGAACGTGGATTGGATCGCCGGTGCAGACTCGTGGACTGAAAAAAAACCACATGAAAGCTCTGGATGATGAGGGGGACTGGGGGCTGCTAAAGAGACGCTCCTGCTTCTGGAGCTCATGGGTTCAGTCGTCATGTCGCTGGCCGCAGGATGCCATTTATTAATGGCATTCATGTCGCATCCCAGACCCAGTTTTATCCTCTGGTGTGTGTCCTTAAATTGTCTGTCTTCAGCTACATCAGTTTTGATGAGACAACCATAAACTATTTTATTTATTTTTTTGAGAAAACCATTAAATGCTAAGTACAGACACTTATTATTTTACTAGCGAGGAGAAGTTGGTCGCTTTGTGAAGTTATCACTGCGAGCCGCATATTTGTGGACCTTAACCTTGTATAGAAGTTAAATTGGGTTTTTCAAGCGCCATCAGATCTATTTTCAGAGGTTATTCATCAGAGCGGAGGAACTGTCTCTCTTTCTTCTCCTTAAATGTCTGGATATAATCGCAGCTCCGTTTGAAATGTCTCATGCTTGAAGTGTGAAGATATTAGTCATTATTAAAGCTAACCCGATCTGCGACTAATGTACTTAAATTGTTTAGAAATGAAACATGCATGAAAACCACTGTTAAACACAACAGTGGTTCTTGTATTTCGATGATATTTGGAAGTGCTGTCAGAGTGTCACACGTTTTGTTGAGTGTCACATACATAGACGTGCTGTAGTTTAGTAGTAATTTTATTAGCTGTTTGCTAATGCAAATGGCATTATACTTTTTCATGTTTACACTGTTAAAAAATATATGGAACTTTTGCAGAAAAAAATTTAAATGCTACAGTAAAACCCTGTTAATTGGTTAACTGTAAGTTACCATTCCTTAGGCTATATGATGATAAACTATAAATAGTTTAATGTCACACTATTGTAATTAACTGCAAAAGCTGTCAAATTAATGCTTTTTGCAAGTGAAAACTATAAATTGCCATACAGTTTGTGGTGGAAAAATACTAAAAGTCCATTGAAGACATTCCACATATGATTAGATATGATATAAATCATGCTTGTTTCAAATATTATGCATATTAGGCTGTTTTGGACTACATTTTCTGTTTATATTTCTGTTAATATTTATTGCATTATTTTAGTATGGTGTGTTACACTGAAGGTTTTTTATGTCTTTGTCTGTACGACCTTGTACACTTACTCTATAAGTGTTAGCCATGTTTTATGGAGAGGCCACTTATCCTGAACTTTAATTCATCATGCCGCTTTCTGCAATCCTGTTTTATTATTATGATAGTTATCAGTACATTTTTAAATTACAACTCTCAGATTTGGGCAGCTCAAATTAGAGACTTACCCATTATTGAAAGGAGAAGAATCACCTTTATGTGATTGTTTTATAAGCACTTCTTGACTGTAAAACAGGTTTTGCCCTACTTTAAATAATAATCACGCTTTTACTCAAAGAACATTAATGCAAAATTTGTAATCAAATATTAATTTGAAAGATTGTATGTCAGTGTTACAGTATATAATTATTAATTTATTTTTTAGTTTCCTTTGTTTGTAAAAATAAGATTAAATATGTTAAAATATGGAATACAGTTCTTTTAAGTACTGCTGTTTAAGGTTATTTTTAAATGTTACTGTTCAGAGTTTGAATGTAGCCTTTGATGATATGATATGTTTTTTTTTTTTAACCATGCATTTCTGGCAATTGCTGCTGAGCTTTTTTTCATTCTGCCATTCTGTTTCTCCACATAGTATAGATGCAGTGATGACTTTTGATGGATGGATTAGCAAACATTTTCCAACCAAAGCAAGCCCATACCTTTAGCTTTATAAGAGTCTACAATGCTCACTAGGATTTGGAGCCAAGCCATTGTGTGCTTGAAGATGAACACACTCGAACCTCCTCTGCTCTCTGCTTTGGAAATCATCCTGATTTAACTGTAATGATTTTTCTTTAAAAGCGTGTTTTTTGTGTGACTTCCAGCCGTACGGGTCCCGATTGACTCATCTTCTCGCCCAGTAAAAGCCACTGTCAATTCATATTTCAGCCTTCCGTAATTATTGGGAATAACAAACAGCAAAGCACACGGCACAAAGACGCTCTAATGAAAATCCTATGATTGACTCTGTTGTGGGACTTTATCATTAGTGGGGCTTGATTTGGAGGCATAATTGCTTCTGCTTGGTGGCATCCCTCTGTGCTAGCGGGTGAACGTGCTAATAAAGTAGCAAAGAGTTAATGACCCTCAGCTAATGCACTTGTAAGGGTGGTGTTTGAAAGCTGGAAGCTTTATCATTGTGTTGCACAAGAGCCAACAAATCTAAAACCTTTTAACAAGAAATAATTAGGATTCTATTTAAACTATGCGACGCTGACCATATTCTTAAGACGCGGCTAAGCTTGTTTTAACCACCGCGGATGCAAATAAAAAGGCTTTAAGCCTGCTAAACTTACTTCACCAGAATGTTATTACCTGAAAAACGATTATCGTTGGCAGGGATGCACTGGTTTGTCGCCCACAAAGCCAAAAAGTTTCCATCAAGCACCTTCGTTAGTGACATTAACAAATGCTGCTGCATTATATAATGTTTTAACAGATCGTTAGTCGATGTACATTCAAATAGATAGAAATGTCAAGAAACTTTGATTCATATATTTCACAATGTATTCATAGCTGCATGGACTAGTGATCTGTTAAAGCATTAGGCTGCATAATATTTGTTAATGGCTTATTAATGAAAGTTATTATGAAGTGCTACGCAAGTTCTTTGCATAATGGCACACGTTTAAAAAAAAATCTAATTATGAAACAGATCGTTATTCTGAAGCCGCTGTGAAATTCTGATAAACACACCAACATGCTATATTGATGCACCAAACAGCTTAGTATATTAAATGCCTATGAACACGTTGTTAATTACATAGAGATGTAATGTATTGGACATTGGTGTGTGTTTTATCATATTAGTTTTATTAAAAGCAATAAGCTGCTTGAGGCCGTGCATTACACTGATTTTACCAGAGTGACTTATTGCATTGTTTGTGCATGGCAGTTTTTTTTTTTGAAGTGTTTTGTTTGGTTTCAGTGCGTCTCTGTTACGGGTGACTTTAAACTCGTCCGTGCAGACAGAGATTGAGCTAAAATTAGTTTCAGTCTGCGTATTGTAACGTCTTTAATTTCTTCAGAGTTTAGACATTAAAAATCAGGTCAACCTTTTAAGATTTATGCGCAGAAGAAATTAATGGTATGCTATTTTTGACGCTGAAGATCGACTGCTGTTAATTGATATGACTCAGTCAAAGGCGCCGAAACAAACAAACTCTCCTACTGTTCCAAAGGACAAACGCAGGGTCCCACAGCGCCGGCGCGCAAATGAGCCGATCTGAGGGCCTGGCTCTTATATGCCAGATCGGTACATAGGTACGTTCACAAAAACACACACACACGCATAACACACACAGCCACGGCAAAGGGCTTTTATGAAACAACACCACTGCTTCCTGTGACAAGCCACACAGGGTCTGATTAAAGGAGGCATTTCCACTCAAAATCAATTGTTTATGGCATTATTTTACTCCCCTTATATTGTTCCAAAACTGTATGCTGATGTGCTGTTTCACATGAAAAACATTCCTGTAGCTCAGAAAAACAGAGCCTGTTTTTAGGCACTAGCCATGCCTTAAGGTCATGAGATCGATTCCCACGGATTACATAATGTGATTATATGTACGATGTTAGTCACTATTTGGATGAAAGCATACCTATCAAATGCATACATGCAATTCATGTAAAATGATGTACAAACCAATTGCACAGTTAATATTTTCTCAGGAACACTTTGAAGCCTTTATTTATAATGCATTTGTAGAAGTATTGTTTTTAATGCATTAATTATTCCTTGTAATGCACCTTATGCACTGAATGATCTCTTCTTATGAATAACTGTAACCACTATAATACTTTTAGTTAAATTTTTATTTTAAGGTTTCCTGTACAGTGTAATTATACATTTAAGTACTGAGTGATATTAATTAGCTACATTGCACTTACTATACTATAGTAGCATTAGGATTAGGTTTGGTTTAGGGCTATTTGCCTGTAATTATGCATAATGTATTGGTTATTATAATAGTAAGCACGTGTAACAAAGTGTTACCTACTCTCTTTATTACACTTTAGTCTGAAAGATAATAATGCATTAAAACACATGCCATTACAACCAATTTCAGATGTGCAAAAAGGAATCTATATTATAATGCTTTTTAACTTTGCTCACATTTTACCTCATTATATATATAGTTTTTTTTTTTAAATCAATGCATTGCGATATAACTTGATACATATATTGATGATTTTTATTAGTGGGCATTAGTTAATGTGTAATAATTAACATTAACTAACAATGAACTACCTATTTTTGTTACAGGATTTATTAGACCTTTGTAAAACATTAGTTAATAGAAACAAAAATGCTGAATGTTAGTTCATGTTATTGAATGTAGATACAGTCACGGATACATATTTTGAATTTAATAATGCGTTGGTAGGCCTAAATGTTGAAAATTAACTATATGCTTTAGGAGTGTTTTTTTTTTTTTTTTTAGTTCATATTCATGCAAACTACCTAATGCAAGTTCTTAATATTAATCCTAACAAATGTAACCCTCATTTGTGAAGTGTTTCCTTGATTTACAGAAAGGCTTTAAGTTTTTATCATGTTGTTGATTTTTTAATGAACTATTACCAAACACACATGCAACAAGTTCTGTGAATCAGTGGTATGTCCTTCACGCTGTCGCCTCCAAACAAGAGGCTTTTTTTGTCCTTTATTGCTCTGTTTCTGCTCTTTTTTTTTTGGTCCGTCTGTGTTCAAAAAGGGCTGCACACTTTTGATGTGGACTCCTTCGACAGATCAAAACTCCTCCATCTGAAGCCTGGCAGCGGACGCACGAGCTCCCCGAGGAAAGTCTCTCTCTCTCTTTCCCCATAATTCCTCATGTTTGATGTAGGTCACCTCAGTCCTCAATCTACTCCTATCCATTATGGACTGAAACTGGTTGACCTTGCACTGTAGCTCTCGGACCCGCCGCTGGTCATCTGAAGAGGTTTCTAGCGCGGATCTGCTGTCACAGCTGTAAGTATGCTCAGATTTATGAGAGATGAGCAGCACTATTTAGCCATCTCTCTGTATTAATCACCAAACATTGGTCCCGGCAGATTCCTCTGGCATGGCAACATCTGATACATAATTTAATGATCACTAAGGATGTGTGCTCACTCCCCCCTCTACATTTCGCACGTTACGTGACGTCGTCTTTAGGAGAGAAAGAGGACGGGGAAATGAGAGTGTTTACAGTGAGGAGTGAAACAATATACCTGGAAATAGTGAAAAATACATAAATAAATAAATAAAGAAATTATATTGTACCGAAAGGAATATAAAAATAGTTTATTTATAAGGACGAATTAGTGATTTTAAATTGTATTTTCATAATGGATTTAGCAAGGTGTTTGATTTATCTGTATTTATTGTATGTTATTTTATTTTATTTTACTTGTCTTATGTAAGTTTATTTTATGTGTAATTAGTCTCATGGTTTGATATGAATTGAAAATAAAAGACCTTTAAAAATAAAATAACAAATTATGATTTTTTGTGATGGCTGTGTTTGGCCCAAAAAAAAAAAAAAAAAAAAAACTACAAAAAAAAAATACAACTAAAAAATAAATAAAGACTTTCTCTATTTTATTTACCAGAAAAGGACAAAAAAAAGGTCATTTAGAGGACTAGATTATTTAGTTAATATGTATTTTTATTGTTTTAATATGTCGTAATAATACCAATGTGTGCATATGATTAAAATACAAATTAAAAAAAAATAACAAGATATATTTAATTAAAGAAAAATAGTTCAGTTCTAATACAAACATAGTGGACGATTATTTTTTCCATCAGTTTTCATAGCAAAATGGTTAACCTGTCTCCGTATGTACTGAATTTAACCCTACCTTTAAAAAAAAAAAAGCTCTTTATAAACTCCTGAAATCGCTTTATTCTTAAGGAAGCTCTTGAGCTTACCTTTGTGTAAAAAATTTATATTGAACATTGATTGTATCAAGTGCATGGCCTGACTTTGCATAAATAAAAATATGTAACCATGTTGCCATTTTCTTAAAAAAAAGTATTAATTTTATATGTAAATTGCACAATATAATAATCATCATTGTGATACTACTAATTGTAAAAACAAATATCTATTGTTACAATAATAATAGTTTATAAACTTCTTGGTGGTGAAAGTGACATGAAACGAGCTTCTGTGCCACATTCATATTCAAAAACAATGTCTCTGTCGTCATCATCCAAGCAGTAATTATGAACGTGTATAATATTAAACTATCGCACGTTAAATGCACAGGCGGTAATCACCGCAGATCTGTTCTCCTGTTTGCTGAAGATCGTTACTGGAGGCAACTTACTTGATTAACACATCATGCTTAATTAATATGCAAAAAAAGCCAGTTGTGCTCCAGAAAAAATAAAAAAAATAATGGGTTCGAGGATTTTTAATTTCCAAAATGATCGTCATCAGTGCGATGTGTAATCATGTTGGGATCCGTTTTAGGGAACGGCAGGCCTTTCACCGCTCTGCAGCAAAAAGAAAAGGAAAAGACAGAATTGATATTAATGCACCCCAATTAAACCAGAAAAAATCAGCAATGGACACCTGTATCTGTGCCACAGTTATTGTTAATACAATTGTTTGTATGAAACCCTTCCGGTGTGCAGGATTGTTCTTTCTAAACAAACACAGCGACTGAATTTACAGTAACCTGCGGCTCATTAAATATTTGATATACTAATTCGGATTGGGGGGAATTTAGCCGTATAAAAATAACTCTGGGATGGTGGCCGTTGTCTCCAGGCATCCCCTGCGTGTAACTGAAACAGCGTTGACTCCAGACTGGCTGTGGTGTAAAGCCTCACCTCGCTCTGAATTATTCACTTCTTAAGTCTTTAATTGTGATTCCGGAAAGCTGGAGTCTGACCAAGCGCAAGGGAAGACGACCCGATGAGATAGATTTTTCCGCCTTCCTGTTCACGTTGATAACGCTGTATCCTATTGAGCTACCCTAAAGCCCTCGGTCCGAGCACAGCAGAAACAGAGCCAGAGAGGAGAGCCAAAAGAAAATCAGGACTAAAACACTGTAGCAACATTGAGAGAAAGTCTCTGGTCACGCGGCGGCGCGGCCAGCTTCAAGGCCTCTAACCAAAGGTACTAGCATGCAGACTGAACCACTCAGTTTCACCATCATCATACTCAACCTACTTGAATACAACATTTATACTCAACAGTACTAAAACAACAGCATGTAAATGGGAGAAAGCGCAAATATCTGGAATATTTGTCTGATTGTAAAGGTTTCAAACATGTTTTCTGGCAATAAGGTCACGGGATCATTGTGCCTCTGCATATATCTTTGGTCTGGAATAAAAATATAATTAAAAAAAAATGACAATAAAAGATCACAGTTTTTTTTATTTGATGGATTTATGTTTAATGAGTATTTTATTTTTTGGACAGTTGATATTAATGTTGTATACGACACAATAACTTATCATCATACTTTAGTTATTATATTGATTTATTATTATTATTTCTTTTACTTCAGAATAGTTTTTAAGAAATAAATATTTGGTGGCATAAACCATGATTTTAAAAATAAAACAAATGGAAACTTTCTTTTGATATTTGGGCCACTCCTGTCATTTTCTAAACAATCTAATAAGAATAATAAAATATTAATAATAATAATACATAATAATAATAAGAATAAATGAATAAAAAGCTCTGGAATTGCAAATATTTTTATTTGAAATTTGGAGACCAAATGTTTATTTCAGACTTTTACAGATATAAAACAAATATTAAACATTTTAATCATACCATACCTAGTAAACAAGCAACCTGAACACTTTTAATATGTTCAGTATGCATTAACCTTACTGCGCCATATAAAAAGCAGCACTGACATATTTTCATCCATTTTATATTAACTAAGCAATAACTGAGCGGTCGTATTCGTAATAACAAAGTTTAGTTGAAATAACATCAATTAGCATTATTAATTATTCTTGTGTTGTTGTAAGTGCTTCCAAAAAATCAGAGCATATTGATTCTTTTAAGTCACAGAGATGAAGAGCTTCAGGACTGAATACCGGTCGTACATATTGTTCATGAATATCTTTGTACAGAGGTATAGGGATGTGTTTGATCTGGGCTTTAAATGACTCCTGCTTTTGGTTTCTCTCCTGTTTGAGGTCAGGATGACGTCTCGCTTGGCTGCGGACGTTGCAGGGTAGACGACAGGCCTGTAGATGCAGTCTCTTCACAGAGCCGTGCCAAGAGCTCGCAGCAGTAATTTCCTTGCAGGGATCACCACACTTTGATTTAAAACATGGGCTTCTGCTTTAAATCGGCCGGGCAAGTGCTGACTCATCTAGCCTCGGTACGCAGAGAAACTCTGGCGAAATCACAAAAAACAGCAGTCCGGTGTTGTACTTGTTTCCCCTCTCGATAAAGCTTCAGCAAAGTGTCTCGTACTTTGAGAATAAAAGAGCTCAGGACAGTTGAGAATGAGTGAAGGGTCTTTTCAGAGAGCGAATCCCCATCCCCAAAAAACTCAGTTCCCTTACAAGCATGAAGAGCATGTCCTACCACAGGGACTGAGATGATGTGTGTTTCTTCATTTTCACTTATCTGCTTGACTGATAATGAAGCCCGCAACACCTTTTTTAAATGCAATTGCCAGATGAATGTCTTCGGTCTGTTGCATTGCTTTTCAGGATCCACAACATAAATGTTGCATGTTTACATCATACGAAGCCGATGTGATATTAACCCACCCATGTATAAGAAAAAAAATAAAATTACTTCCAGGAACAAAAGTCAGAATGGCAATTATATTTATCTCTATAAATATTTCTTTTCTCTCTCCTATCTTTTTTTTTTTTTTTTGACGATGAGCTTATCAATAACATTTTCCATCTTGTACTTTTTCCCGCTACAAAAATAAGAATAAAATTTTTTCTAATTTTAGCATGTTGATCCACCTTGCCAAAATAGCAAGCAGTCAAATGTCAAAAAAAAATATTCCCAATTTTATCTTTCACTTTCAATCTCCAAAGGAAATCAGGATTAGGCATCAAATAATTTTGTCAAAGTCATTCAAACATGTAAAAATGGGCTGAGAATCGAGCAAATAGTTGTAATGTGTCTCATATTCAGACAGAAATAATGTGGTTGTGATGTTTTTCTGCTGATTAAGGCAGAATACAAGACTTCTTTACCTTAACAGTGGTTATCAAAAGCAAAAATGCTACTAAATGCATCATATATTTGTGAGAAATTATGACATGCAACAGCAAAAAACAGACACCATTTTGGAATCAGCCCCTCTCAAAATTAAAAAACAAGTATTGGATTTTGCAATTCAATCCCATAATATTAGTGTTAAGCTCTTGTCATCCTGGACTGAAAGTCACTGCATTCTCTCTGAAGCATCAGACCCCCTGCTCGAAATAAATATATCACACAGTTGAAGATGAGGGCCGCATGTCCCAAATGTTACCAAATGTTTTCATTCATGGAAGGAAGGAAAGAAGGAAGGAAAGGATTTTAGTAAAGATTTCTGAACTTCAGACTGACCAGAAGATTATGTTTTCTGGGAAACACACGAGTATTTCCAGCCTTTTGTTGATTCAAACAGGTGCTTTTGGATGGAAACCTCGAGGTGGATTTGAAAGTCATCAAATTAGAAAAAACACTGCAGATATGATGTTCTATCAAGCACAAAATAAATTTAGCAGTTATTCAGCAGCAATATTCAGGAGCGGGATTTTCATGTTTTCCATTTCCTTTCTCTCTCCCTCTCGTCTCGACGAAGATAACTGCTGCAGAGAGAGAGAGAGAGATGCAAGCTTCTCGCCCAGAGTCCTTTGCAGCTCATTTTCAGATGCTAATTTCCTTTAACCAAAGCAAACTCAGGGAGTGTAAGTAAGTGATTATTTGCATGGCTGACACTCGTGCAGCGGCCTGTGGCTCTCTGACAATGCTCTGTCCAGTCTGAGAGAGAAACACAAACGCTTCAGCGAAGCAGAGGTGAAAATGTGCGCTGATTTTCAATGCTGCTGTTTTGAAGTCTGTTTGTATTTAGACACATGCGTGAAACATGCAGACCAAAAGCCTCTGCACAGGCAAGCTTTAACCTTTTTTTTGCATCATTCATGATACGCAGCCAGAGAGGCGTGCGCGGTCGAAAAATGTTGATCAAATCCTCATACTGAAGAAGATACATTTAAATTCAGTGCATGCTCTGCTGGGAATTTGTGGATAAATGCAGGCCCTTCTCAGGAAATGGTGCCTCTTGTATCTGAAAGTTTCATGAAGTGTTACATTAAGTCTGTAATTTAAATACATAAACTGAAAAAAAAAAAAAAGTGTTGGATTTACTAAGAAATTTGGAATTTCTTACACTCTTTCACAGGATGTTTATAAAGAAAGAAAGGTAGTAAACACATTGAATTAAACCTGAAACTAGTGTTTTACAAAATGTACTCCAATAATCTTCATTTGCATTTTTTTAAAATCATGTATTTAATTTAAATGAATTACTGAGAAAATTCTGGTGGCATCACTTACTTTTTGGTGCATTTGTATTTTCATTTATTTATTTATTTATTCATTTATTTTTGATAGAAATCAATAAATAAATGAATAATAACCTTCATGACATTTCCTAAAATATATATAATATATATATATAATATATATATATATAGTATATATATATAGATAGTAATAATATATAATTATATATAGAGAGAGAGAGAGAAGGAAATTGAGAATTCTTAGACTAACAATAACGTCATTCACAACTCTGTGTGTGTGTTTGAAGCTGTCATTCTTAACCGAATCAGTAATGACGAGCAATGTGATCAATGAAAGTTTAAAGTGAATTAAAGCAGCTTTGGCTTCAGCTCTGCTGCTCGACACAAAGAGTTTCTCCGGTCGGGTCACCGGCCGAAACAATACGCACTCTCTCGTCTCTCTGACACAAACCATTTATCAATCAGCGGCGGCCACATTGACAAGTGCTAATTTAATAGAGACTGACCTGGCTGACAGCAAACCCCACGGACGCACAATACAGAGCCATTCATCAGCTTCAGCTCGTTGTCGTCTGCGGCCCGCATTCACAGCAAGTCTGGCAGGTTGCCGCTTTAGGAAGTTGCTCTTTTGTGTCTGAAGGGAAGCTGATTATGATCAACGGGAAAGGTCATGAACTGAAAACACAGGGGGCCAAAATTAGCACTCGCCATCTCTGAGTAAATAAGAAGTAACAATAAGCATTTGTGTATGTTTACGGTGACAAGCATTTCAGTCCACACTGAACACAGAACTTCTGCATGATAAATTATAACCACACAAGAGATATTTGATTTTAATATGCAGCTGTGTGGAATTTTGGACCAATGAGATTTCAGAGTGGGCGGGACTAATCAGCACTCCTATAGAAAAATTAAAATAATAATAATTATAATAATTGATTGACAAAATGTGGCTTTTCCTGTTAATAACACCAAAATTACTTCATCATTTATTGCTTTATCGAGACATGCATGATTAGGACACAAACTTTACTTCAATGGCAAGCAAATAGTACAATGTGAGAATGATAGTTAGGACCCTCGCTGTTAAAGTGAACATATAATGCACAATTATGATGCATCTTCATGTTTTTGAAGCAGGTACAGCTTTACTGAGATGTGGAGATGAATTCAACTCATATATTAGAGGCTATGAGTGACACAGAACCTGTTCCAAAACCTAGTGTGCTTCCTATGTAGGTGTCATTTAAGGGATGATAGCATATCATGCATCTTTTGTGTAAAGTGCAAACAAAAGAGAAAACAAATGATGAAAACACATAAATGTTGATTGTAAAATATTCAATAACAGGATCAATAAAAAAAATAAAAAAATAAATAAAAACAGTTCAGTTTAATTAAAAATTGATGTTCCACTGACATGTAATCATGCGCTGTATTTTTGTTTATTTATTCTGCGCTAAAACTTTGTGTGTGAATACTATTTGCAAGATACGCAAAATTTTGAAGTTCCCAAGTAGGACCTTGAGTAGGAGCTCAATTCAGAGTATCCCATGAAAATATTGAGCAGCACAACTGTTTTCAACATTGATAATAATCAGAAATGTTTCGTTGAGCAGCAAATCATCATATTAGAATGATTTCTGAAGATCATTTGGACACTGAAGACTGGAGTAATGATGCTGAAAATACAGCTGCACATCACAGAATAAATTACACTTTAACATATACTCACATAGAAAAAAAAACTTACTTTAAATTGTAAAACTATTTCAGAAATTTTGCTGTTTTAACCCTATTTTTAATCAAATAAATGCAGCCTTGGTGAGCAGAAGAGACTAATTTTAAATGCAGCCTTGGTGAGCAGAAGAGACTAATTTAAAAAAATTAATTAAACATTGTCACAGGCATATGTCATACAGTATATAATCAAGCTGTATTGTATTGTAAATAGTGTAATGCAGTGATACATCTGATGCAGAAGTCACAGACCAGGAGAACCGGCTGTGTCCTCACATCCGTCTGTAAAGAGTGATAGATTCAAAAGGGACGTGACTAGCACACATCGGATTGTCAGGACAGACTTACGGAAGCTTTGATCATGGACAACTACAGACTGAAGAAGTCCAAAGGATTGTTCCTTTTGCCAGAGGCGATTTGGTACCGAGAGAGCGAGGCATATGGAAACCCTCACGAGTGAAAAGAAAGGACGCTTCCACTGAAGGCCTGAAGAACAGAGGGCCGATTCCCCGCAAATCAGCTCTCCACGGGAGACACGGAGAGAGAGAGACGCCGCTGATAGGATAGAAGCAGACAGACGGGAAGAAAGCATGCGCCACATCAAGCGCCGCTGACACTTTGAACCAATCAGAGCTCGGGATGCGGCCAATTCCCACAGTACGGCCGGCATGAAGGTACACAAAGGTGCTGTCACGCATCTGATGCTATTAAAGAGAGGAATAATTTAAAGCACGGAGACGGAGGGAGAGAAAGAGAAACACAATGCCTATTCTTAAACAGAGACCTTTCAGATTCGCTTGAAGTTTCTTTGCTTTTTTGTTGTATTGTTGTTGGATGGGGAGGTGTTGAAGGAATAGATAACTTTGTCAACATGAAGCAGAATTCACAAAGTGTTTTTGCTCAGAAGGGAGGAGTTGAAAACAAGACGGATGGATGATTGCTTTTTTTATTTAGAATGCTGTTGAATAGTGAATGGTGCACAATAAGACCATGCATTGACCCCCATGTTGTGTTCTGGCCATTTTGACCTGTAGGGGGTTCTCTTTTTTCCTGAAAATACTAGTTAATGTTATTGCATTGCACTTAAACTTACAGCTCACAAAACCTCCAAAAAAAAAAAAAAATGACAAGCCTACAAAAATTGCATGTTATTACCAAATATTGGATTCAATGTTTTTATCTCTTTTTTTTTTGCACAGATTTCATTTATTTTTCATTTATTTTCTTGACCTAGCTGATCATAGGCCTCATTGATCTGTGCTTATGCACCTGCTTTTTGAGGTGATAAAACTTTTTTTCACTCAAATACTGAGGTGCATGAGCTCAGATCAATGAGTCCCAAAAATAAATGCAAAATTTTTGCTTATTTATAGAAACGAGCTGAATCCAGTATTACGTGATACTACATCATAATAAGAGATTTACAAGCTGGTCATTTTTGACCAGGAGCACCAAAGCACAGGGGTCAGGTAAATAAACATGACTTCTAGCTCTATGTACGGCTGCGGTACGTTGCTGGTTCCCACAGAAAGTCATTTTGTTTTGTAAATGAGATTCATGTAATGAGATTTGAAGCTGTGATGGAGGGGAACTTTTTAAGTCAACAGCTACTTCAGTTTCATTGTGTTTCTCGCACAGAACTATCATGATTTCAGAAGCCTTGAAATATAATGTAAAAGTTTGGACCACTTTTATGTTTCTTTTTCAATCCTTTCTTGAGTTATACAGTGAAAATTACTACAAAAAGACCAGTGTGAACATGCTTAAAATCCCCTCTTTCTACTTATGAATGATCATTTTGGATTTTCTTTTTTTTTTTCTTGATTTATTTTTATGGTGGTCTAATTTCAGATCAGCATCCATCCTGTACACTTCAGAACAACCAAATACATTTAATAATACACCCAACTCTCTGTTATTACTTGCTAAAAATGCTTTAACATTGCAGATATATTTCAGAAAATGACAAACTTTTTTTTCCCCCTCTGAGCTTCTTTTGTAAATATATTTGTATGTAAACTGTGGTGGTGCTGATATTTTCATTAACATGAGGACTTTGAGCAGAGAGAAGAGTATTGGAGTGATATGATGCTCGCAGTCGCAAACAGATTTGTCCCTTGACATGCTGCACTTAAATTTAAAAGAAAACTCTTTTATGATGAAAACAACAACAACCACAACAACAAATAAAATCTAAACATGTTGCAATACTTGAAGGAAATGGCTGTTTTATTAGAAAAAAAAAAAGAACAAATGAGGTCTAAATTCTAGACACAAAAGAAAGGAAGAAATGTGAGCGTGTGAATCCTGGGGTTTGATGTGTGAGTGAATGAAGAGGAGAGAGTTGAAGGTTATTGTGAGTGTTTAGAGACTCGTGGCTGCAGTGATATTACGGCTGTAAACAGCATGTCGTACACAGCCTCAGTGTTCACTCGCCAAAACTATGTACGCAGTGAAAAATTTAACATGTTATGTATATTTTATCATGCTGTGCTTTACCTCTGGAGAACCACACGAACACGATCAGAGATTATTATAGGATTTTGTCTGCCCAAGGTCTCTCTCTCTCTCTCTCTCTCTCTGTGTGTGTGTGTTTTTTTTTTATTTATTTATGTATTTATTTTTACAAAGGAAAACTGCAGATGAACACAAGAGTCCTTAAATTGATGCAAACCTATCAACACTGATGTAGATGACCACAGGAAATAATTTAAAATCATCTTTCAGTTTGTAAAACTAAATAAATTAATAAGAATATAGATTAAATATATTAAATAAATAAAATATAGATTAATATATATTACAGATACATAGTATTTTACAAGAAAATACTATTCCACATTCTACTTCCAAGATTGCATGCTTTATTTAATGTGTCACTTTGTAATTATTTGTGAAATTTGCTACATTTCTGAGTGAAAATGGTTTCATCATCAGTTGTTGTACAATGTTTGAGGTGATACTTTCTGGAGAAATACGAGCAGAAATGTGAAGCTTGTTAAAGTCTTTTGTTAGAGAATAAGAATTTTTGAATGCAAATGGTAACTATCTATTGGTTGTATTATTTTTTTCTAGGTGGATTGTGTTCTGGTTATGTGTCATCGTAAGTGGAGTTTGTTTCATGTAACAAGTCCTTTCCTGGGTTCCTTGCACGTATCATGGACAAGTCACCGGATGTTTATTCATGCGGTCCTCACAGAAGTTTATTTTGTTGGATTTAGTTCTTATGTTAATACTTAAAATGTTTGGGTCATGTAGTTTCTCACACACTTATAACTGCACTTATAAGAGCATAAGAAGCAATGTTCTTGGGACAGTCCATATCAGATTCTGTTGCTGATTTTCAGTGTGTTACATAAACATGACTTTTTAAGTTTTGGAGATTTTAGATAAGAATTGGTCTTGCATGCTCAAAATATGTTGTGACTATCAAGTGAACTATTTCTGGCTTTTTCTTAAAAGGACTTGTTTTGATTGTTTCCCTAAAATAGTAGTATTTTATGCAATTCATTCTAGGATTGTTTATTATTGGTAAGGTTTTTAGAGATTTATTTTTATTTATTTTTTTATTTTTTTATGTGCTAACAGGGCCGTGTTAAACCTTGACTCCGAGTCTAAAACATCTCAGGATGATGATCTCTGACATCAGGGTCACGGAGTAAAGATCTGTTAAAGTCTGAACACCGTGGCTTCAGTGTGTCTGCATTTAAAGCTCAGTCGGCTAAAAATCAATGAGCGTTTTGATTGGTTGCCGCTCGGGGACGATGTCAGATTATTACCAATAAAGAGAATTAGATCAAATGATTTTTGACTTTGAAATTGATCTTTAATCCAATCAGAGATAAAGTCATCAGTGAAATTGCTGTTGATTAATAAATGGGATATTTGGTGGCATTCGTCCTAAGTGCCTCGCTCGGCTGCGAACGATCAGTTTTATGACTCAGTCAAATCTACTGATTTCATTTTCAAATGACTATTGAGTGAAAGTCTCGGTGGAAGCGAGTCGACAGCACCATCAGTAATACCTTTCTGCACGTGTCTCGTCTCGTACAGCGCTTACGCTTCCACACACATCCATCCATCTTTTGATATGTTTGAAAAGCTCCATCCTCTCGCCACTGTGAGTGTTGCATTATGTGTGTGTGTGTGTAAGATTGTGTGTGTGTGAGAGAGAGAGAGTGTGTGTGTTTGTGTTTATTGGGGGGGGGGGGGGGGGGGGGTGTTTTTTTTTTTTTTTTTTTTTTTGTGTGTGTGTGTGTGTGTGTGTGTGTGTGTGTGTGAGAGAGAGAGAGAGCGAGAGTGTGTGTGTGTGTGTGTGTGTGTGTGAGAGAGAGAGAGAGAGAGAGAGAGTGTGTGTGTGTGTGAGTGTGAGAGAGAGAGAGAGAGAGTATGTGAGTGTGTGAGTGTGTTTGTGTTTGTTTAAGAGTGTGTGAGTGTGAGAGAGAGAGAGAGAGAGAGAGAGAGTGAGGTGTGTGTTGTTTAAGAGTGAGTGTACCGGTGTGAGAGAGAGAGAGAGAGAGAGAGAGAGAGAGTGAGTGTGTGTTTGTGAGAGATTGTTTGAGAGTGAGAGAGAGAGAGTGTGTGTATCTGTGTGTGTGTGTGTGAGAGGTGTGTGTGTGTGTGTGTGTGTGTGTGTGTGTGTGTGTGTGTGTGTGTGAGAGAGAGAGAGAGTGAGTGTGTGTGTGTGAGAGTGTGTGTGAGTGTGTGTGTGTGTGTGTGTGTGTGTGTGTGTGTGTGTGTGTGTGTGTGTGTGTGTGTGTGTGTGTCTTGTTGTGCAGCTTAGCTCAGATTTACAGGTTTCTGCTGAATAATTGTGTGTTTGTGAACAGATGACAATTTTATTGAGGTTGCCTCTTTTCATAACTCAGGAAACTCAACTGAGTTCTCAATCATTTTCCATTGAACTTTGTCTCCTAAAATTCTTTCAGGAGAAATAAAACAGTTCTCAAAAGAGTCACTAGTCATCATCCAGTAAAGTATAAAGCTATAAAACGAATGTGGGAGAGCAGCTCAGATCATTTGGTGAAGAAATGTTTTGATGAGTTCATATTTGACATTTGATTACAGACATTGCTATGTTGGCAAATCTGAGAACAAGTTTGCAGGATTCTTGAGATCTCTTGTGACACGCGAGATTGCTGAGGTCTTCTTTCATTGCTGTCTTTGAGAAAGAATAGAGATATTCTTGAGGCCTCGTCGTTGTGGTTGTTTTTTCCAAAAGGGCGACACAATAGGGGGGCATTTCATTTTTAACAGCAGCTTGTCTGGTTATGCATTTACATAAACACCCCAAAGCACCAAACTATTATTTTGGTACAAAAATAAGATTTTGAGTGATGTTGTGTTATTAAAAACACAACATCACTGCAAATGCACTCATCTGTGTAGAGTTTAACCGGCACCAACACCACTATATATGGGGAAGTGTTTAAAAAGTTTTAACATACATGATTTACTGATTGCAGTCCATGCAAAGAAAAAAAAAAAAATAAGTGCAACTTGATTTAGATTTTTTGGTTCCCTCTGCTATTGTCTTTAAATATTGTCTTAAGTAATGCAACTTTGTTTTAGGAATTTGAATTTGTTCCTTCAATAATTGCAAAATGTGTCATTCACACCAAAAAATTAAATCGTCATCTAAAGTTTTATTGTTCAGTTATATTATTTATTTATTTATTTTAGTTAGAAACACAACAAATAATTTATAAGAAATGTAAAAAGATGAGTTCATAACATCACAATGCATAACTAATGATAATGATAAAACTAAATTTGAAATAAAAGTCAGCAAACAGAGAAACAGTAATCCAGGAAGTGCATAATTTTATTCATAAATGCATGCAGTTTTAAAATTATGTGTTCAGACAAATGTGTTTGTGTTCTGTATAAGTTTCAAGTTATTCATTCATTATATTTGTGACTCAAAAAGGTCCTAAAGCTGGAAAATCCGTTGTTGGGATTTTTTTTTTTTTTTTTTTTTTTTCATTATAGTATTTTGCACCTGCAGATTTGCGTAGTTATTTCGCTTTTTTAGCCGTTACCTGCACATCTAACATGAAGTGCAGTGGTTTTGTTTAGTAGTTCCAGCTTCTCATTAGTTGTGTGATGTATGTGTTCTGTGTTTGGGGTTGGAGATCTTCATTTGCATGCCTTCGTTTCTCTGTGGTTTGTTTTAAGGAATGGAAAACGAACGTTTTCTCCTCAAACACAACTAATTAGAGTCTGACAGACGCCTCAGCCCCGCGTGACTCGGCCGGGATGTAAATTGTGGACTCGTCTGCTGTCGTTCCCATTGTTTGGGTGGGCCGTTTTCGTCAGCAAAACCTCTCTAATTAAGCTCGACTTATAGACGTCTTTTTTAAGTGCGTAAGGTGGAAACTCAGCCAAAACTGTTTGTGGAAAGTGTCATTTTAACCTTCTGGAATGAAATAATTTGGGAAGTGGGCAAAATAAAAGTTTACTTCTGTGGCCCTTTCCCAGCCACTTTCTCAACCGCAAAACCCGTTTGATGATGAGCTCTAGTCATTACCTGGTCTGAACGAACCCCTCCAGAGATGACATTTGAACGAATATCTCCGAGGCCTAATTAGAAACACGGCCATCCTTTTGTCAGCGCTCACCTAGAGCTCTCTGCATGTTAAAAAGCTCAGTAACATCCGTCCTCACTTTTGTCACGACCTTTAGCTGAACGACTGCGACGAGCGTAAACGATGCAGCGATGTACAGGACGCTAACAGACACGCCGGCGCGTTCTCAAAGATATTCTGGAAAAGGCTATTTTCTGCAGCTCAGCATGATCCCAGTAAACATTACAATCCATCAGAGAGAAGGACGAAAAAAAGAGGGTTTTGTTTTCACACTTAAAGGAGAGTGTTCTTAACTTAATCACCACACTTGTTTCGCTACATTTGCATATATTTGCATATTAATTGGACTACAGATTAAAATTGGTTTTGTAATTTTAATTAAGTGTCCACAAAGGTATATTGATTAGAACTGTTTAAAATACACAGGCTGACAGAGCGAGCAGAGGAGGCGCACCGTGGAGGTGGATTTACTTTCAGGGAATGCCTGTTTTATGATAGTTATTTTTTAATCTTTACTAGATTATGTGTAAAGTGGCTGGTAGGGGGGCGAGAGGGAGAGGAGCACAGGGCTATCAAAAATCATTCTCATTTTTCAGCGCTCATTTGCCCGTTCTGTTGAGTATTGCCCGTACTCAACAAAAGTCCTTTGTAGCATTTCCTGATTGCAAATTAAGAGGCCGGGCTCTAAGTATAAAGAACAGAATTTTGATTTAGTACGCAAGTAACCAAATTATGCAAATGTGTTTATAAGTGCAGTAAAGCATTGAGGAGTAAACAGCTGCGCTGTCCTTGCCACTTTACCTTGAGAAACCTTCGACTGTAAAAGCAGCCCTGAAATCAGAAAATCCTTTTTTTATTTGACTTTTGGGCTTTTTGGTTCATAGATGGTAGTGCTGAGCTCATTTATATATTAGTGAGCTCATAAAAGTTCAACACATGTTAATGTCTTTCTCTTGTGGGAAATTTGGCCAAAGGTCCACTGGTTAAAAGCATCTGCTAAATTAGTAAATGTGATTTGCAAAGACTCAATATGCTTGGCTAAAAACATAAAAAGCAATCAAATACACAGCACAAATAATAAGTAAAAATTGTCTATTATTAATTTCATATAATTGTTTTTATAGACATTATTCAGTATTGAATAAATAATTTTTTTAGTGGAGACTGTTGCAATGCATTTTGGAACTGTTTTCTCCATGTATGCATAAATTTGACATGAAGATGGATACCTTTAGGACACAACTTTCATAGGAAGAGATGAATGACCCCTTAAAATGTGGCCTGCATAGTCAGCTCACTATAGCTTTGAAACAGATGCATATAGCTGTAAGTTGTTGTTGTTGCTCTCAAAAAGTGGATTTGGACACTCAGACTACTCAAACTCTGATCTGTCCCTTAAGTAGGACACCGTTGTATTTTTTATTTTATTTTTTAATTACAGCAGAATATTGTTTGTTTGTTTATTTATTTATTAAATGTTTATTTATTTATTTATTTTTAGAAACACAGTTTGGAAATTGACAATTCCATATCGGCTCATTAAATTACATTCCAAATAATGCAGCCACAATTGATAGAATGCAATTTACGTGCAAGTAGAAAAATTGCAATCCAATAAAAGAAGTCATACCAAGTGTGTGAGAAATCTGAATGTAAAGAACCATAAATCCAACAACATGAATGCATTCAAAACCCTTTTTATTTCTGTAAGCAGACATGTTGCTGAATAAAACAGGATCCATAAAAAGAACAAGTACAGGGCAGAGTTTTAGTTCATCCAACACAATTTAATTATTTATTTGCTTTTAATTACATTTCATTAAAAAAAAAAAAAAAGTTTGGTGAAGATTTACGAGGTACATTCATTTATTTATTTATTTTTATTTATTTATTTTAATAACATGCACCAAGAAATCATGCACACTAAATACATTTAAGTCGTAATCTGTCATTTTCCAGAAGCTATAGGAGAAACTCATGGCAAACCCAGATCTGCTCTTCACGGCTCTGAGCTCATTGCTCGAAAACACTGTTACCTACAGCCAAAGTTTTCCACCTTCAAAGAGCGTAAGAGACCTTAATGCTCGGTGATCTGAAGCATTCTCACATGTCAGAGGGAAAACTAAGGCTCAATTTTCTGATGCAATTACACTAAAGTCAGACAATCACGCAGGAGAATGTGGATGAAATACAATATTACTGTGGTGTTTCTTTGGTGCGGTCGGGGAAGTTTTGGAAAGACATTTGGAAACATTTTCTACATAAAACACTTAGCTATTTAAGTGATAGGATCGAGTTCTGAAGAGATGTCACCTCGCGTTCACTGAGCAACCAAATCACATCATGTTAACGCTTCTATCTATCAGCCGATCTTCTGAATCCATCTATCTATTGATCTGTCTCGTAGTTGTTCTGATGATGGGTTTTTCAGACTGTTGTTGGGAAGTCCATAAAGAAACTTGTGTGTTTTATATTTCTCTCTGCCTTCTTTAAATGGCATCTTCTGGAATTACTAAACTGACCTAATCGGTCCAACACCTGCTGCTGCGTGAGGCCGAGCCGTCTCTGAAAATAAAGACCCACCATGATGTGGATCCAAGCTCTCAGTCGTGTGGTTTCCATTCGCTGCCACTGACATCAGTGAGCTTCTCCTTCTCAATCTCTCTCTTCTCTCTAATTGACCAAAGCTTAGGCTGTCTGCTGTGGCTTCTCTGCCATGAACCATTTCTGTCTCATTAAAAACCCTGCACTGAAACCCATCAGAAGCTCAAACTGATGAAGGAAATGAGGAGATGCGATGCAACGAGCTGATTCTGTCTTTAATAACACTCTGAAAGGAACTGTAAGGCTAGACACTTTGCTGTCTGTATGTCTTTACAAGTTAATGATGTTTTAGTAGCCATATATATATATATATATATATATATATAGTAACACTGTAGTAAAAAGACCATTAGTTAACATGAACTAACTAATAACGAAGAAAAATACTTACAAGCGTTTGTTGTTAAAACTTAGTTCATGTTGATTTCAGCATTTACTAATACATTATTATAAATTAAAAAAATATATCTGTAAATATTAATTATTAAATGGATCTGAACTAAAAGTGAAAGAGTTGCAAAGATAAATAAATACATGTAAACAAATGTATTGCTATTTAATGTTTAGTTAATACATTATTCAACTGGGGTCCGGTGCCAAATCCTCCGCCGTC
>NC_056602.1:6201590-6230301 GCF_018340385.1 Cyprinus carpio
TTTGCTTTGTCCAATCGTCACTGTCATCTTCAAAACCACAATTCAACCAGAGATTCGATCCACTCAAGTTCCTCCCCAAAGAACAATGTCAAATGTTATATCTTTAATTATTTTTGCTTCATTATAGACTTGAGATCATTTTTTTTTTAATGAGTGTGAAAGGGTGTCTTATATTAGGCTAAGTTAGTATATTCATAACAAAAACCATTTATTGTCGCTTTAGATACTTTCTTAGATTTTAAAATATAGATATTTTTAGTGTTGTGTAAGAGGGATGGTTATTTTGCCATGGTCCCATGCACTGCTCATAAATTTAATATAGTGAAATAGTTCAATCATAAATAAAAGAAATTTCAAAAAGTCATGTAAAACATAGACACTGTTCAAAAAGTCAAGAGTTGACAATAAAGGAATCTGGTCACATCACTAAGTACAACATTACCCTGATATCCACGGCATTCCCATATGATGCAATCCTTCCACAGCAACACATTCCTATTTTGAAAGAAGCCAAATAATTACTCAAAAATAGTTCAAATTCACAAACAATTCTCCTCATTTGACCTTACTCTTTTGGTGGGCCCACGCTGATAGACCACAAAGATCGAAACGTATTCAAAAGTAGTAAGTGATGTGGCTAGGAAATTGAATGACCCATTTAAATTACGTGTACTACCTCAAACCACAGCTCCCAGGAGTGAAGGAGACAGATCCATAGTTTGGATTTGGTGATGAGGTCCAGTCCCTCTCGCATCCAGAATGTGAGACTGGACACGAAATAGTGCAGCTGTGGTGCAGATCTCTAACATATTCAAGGATGAATGACATCATAATAACCTGGCTCACGGTGAACCCTGATCATATGCTAGAGCGGTATTATGCCAAACACAGGGATCCAGCAGCATGAGATTGCAACCAGCTCGACAGAGCAACAGTGCGAGCTTTCTACCATCAAGGATTGATTTGGCTTGTAAATAATGTGATGCTTGCCATGTGTTGCGAGGAGGAAAGTCGCGATAAATCTACTGTCCTTCTGGAGTCACAACAAACACACAAGATTTGAATGACGGAAAAGCTCAAAGGCACAAATGTTTATTCATTAGCACCTCACAAAGTACAATGCAGACATTCACAAAGAAAAGCCAGGACTTTAAAAAAAATGAAGAAAAATACAACATACTGGGTTCCCAACTGTAACGTGTTTATCAAATTAAATGGAAGCCCAGAAGATGCGAAGGGTATTGTTTGTGAGGTAAGGACCATTGGACCTGATTATGGAGTACTCAGGTTGTCGGCTAGCTGGAAATACGAGGTAAACGACGGACCACCAAATACCTCAATAAGACATTCAGCTGAGTCAGAAGGATAGACCAGTCGGGAGTTGCAAAAATTTTAATATACTGATTAAAAAGTTTCGATTCGGACATGATATTGATCCAGACATAACTTTTTACTTGTGCAAACAAAAACTGTGGCTCTATACAAATGAAAGGCAGCAAATCAAATCAATAAAGATGGGCAACTCTCCATATAACATATAAATAGTAGAAGTCCTATGCAAACTTTGAAACATTAATACTATTTGCATAGTTTGGCACCCCCATTCAGTATAATTGCTTTATCTGAAACATTGATGCATAAGGGAAAAAAAGAAAATTTGAGTTTGGTGGATTTTTTTTTGTACACAGGACGAAAATATGAAGCAGGGAGGTTTTGCATTATTTGTGGCACAAAATGGAGACATAGTGTTTTGGAGGAATGAGTTTTCATTTTTTAAAAATATTTGAATTTTTAAACAGTTGAGTTTGAGAAAACCCTAGGATAACGTGATTCTAATTTTGTATTATAAAAACCAGGCTCATTTGTTGAAAAATTTAGTGATATATGAAGGAAATGTATACCAAAAAGCAGTAAAACAATCTTTTGTTTTTTAGACTAAAAGACATGCTAAAATCCAAATAACCAAAAAATTGACAGAAAATTTCATTAACCCCACAAAGTTTGAATTTGTCCCCTAAAATTTCACTAGAACCGACGGGGAAATACGAACCCTAGTCCACATTAATTGATAAAATTTAACAATGAAACCCTTTATTGATGCAAAAGTGAAATCAATAAGTGATATCATGATCATTTGCCTTTTATTACATTTTTGGAGAGGATTTTAACCCCTCATCAGAAAAATTTAAACAAATTAAAGATAAGATCGAAGAACCTGAATGTTTTAAACATTTATTGGTCCCCAAATTTGGGGAAAAGTGTATATGATAAGAGCAATGTACATGATGCCCTATGATAAGTTTTGAAACATAAAAATTATATGATAAAAATTCCCACTGAAGAAAATAGTACAAGTTCAAAAAAAGGACATCCTTGGATTCCCAGGGGATTGAAAATGCATTAAAAAGAAGAATTGCTTAAAGAAGTTTTTTAAACAAGAACTAAAAGGCGGAAAAATAAGTTGAAAAATAAAAATAAATTGACTAATTTTTTTGAGGAAACAAAAAATATACAATAATTAATAAAAATAAAAATCTGATGTGAGGAAATTTGGAAATATTGAATAAAGTAATAAATCTTCTGGTCGGGTAATTTACCTAAAATTTAATATGGGAGACAAAGACACTTAAAAAATGACAGGGGGGGGCAATACTTTCAATGCTTTTTTTTGTTAATATGGGAAAAGCTGGCAGAGAATTTTCCCCTGCCCCAGAATGACCTTTTAGGTTTTTGTTAAATTTGAAAAAATGAAAATTCAATTTTTCCCTTTCCCCCGGTAGAAAAGTGAGATAATTCAAAGATGGTAAGAATTGGTAAGAGTGTTACGAGGCCATTAAAAACCCTACCTATATTTAAAACCTCATTAAAATCTGGCCCCTTTCCTATCCATGAAAACCGCAAAGGTCATTCCACTCTATAAATCAGGAGATAAACATCAATTTACAAACTTTAAAAACCGGGTTTTCTCGCTTCCAAAATTTTTTCAAAATTCTAGAAAAACTTTTTATCCTCGTCTTGACAACTTTTTGGAAAAAATCTAATACTAAATGATGCCTCATGGATTTAGAGCAAAAAGGGCAACATCACTTGCATTATTGACTTTCTGGGAAGAAATAAGTTCATTATATATCACATGCATACTAGAGAATATTTATTGATCTCAGAAGGCTTTTGATACCATCAATCTGAAATTTTGTTAGGAAAATTAAGAGCGATATGGGATCATGAAAGGGTATTATACTGTATAAAAAGTTCTTTTGACTAGCGAAGCAGTTTGTGAACCTTGGGGGATTATTTTTCTGAGTGTTCCTGGAAATTTCTTGTGAGTCCCCCAGGGAGCGGTGTTGGCCAAAACTGTTTCTTTATTTACATGAATGATTATGTCAAGTGTCAGAAACACTTAATTGGTGTTTGTTCACTGGATGACTAAATTTGTTGTTCAGGCGAGTGATCTTCAGTTGCTATTGCATGAGAATGAAATAGCTGAATTAGGTAAGATTAAACTATGTTTGATACAAAACAAATTATCACTAAAATGAAAAAATTGATTGATGATTTTGGTAATGGTCGAAATAATTTGCAAATTGAAACAAAGCTGGATGGAGTGAAACATTGAAAGGTTCATGAAAATACACATTTTAGAGTCATAACTGACAATAAGTGAATTGGAAACCTCACATTAGTCATGTTAGGAGGAATGTTGTCAATGAGTATAGCAGGAAAAGAATTTAGAAATGATTTTTGAATGTCATAATAAGAAGGGAAATGAGTTGGTTAAGCTAGAAATTTTTGTTGCTAACATATTGTATAGAATGTATGAAGATATGATGTGCTTGTGTTTTGGAAAAACGTGGATACTTACTAAAGGAAGGTAAACTTGATGTATAAGAAGTTTGAAAGAGGGGGTGGGAATTTACACAAATGTTAAACTTCATCCCACTTCGTTTTTCAAGCATAGGGTGAATTTTAGTTTGTTCGATTATCAATTTTCTTTCGATTCATTGTCTTATGTTGTACATATTGTACACTTTTTATTGTATGCATGAAATAAACAAATAAAAACGTAAAAATATTCTGTCAACACTCATTCACACCAGGAAAATAACTATAACATTTATAAAATTTTATAGTCTATTGCAGTTTTTGACATTCCCGTTCAACACCTGAATTTGTCTTGACTTTCAGATCACCAACAAATTTTAAATTCCACAACAATCGACGCTGGACTGAATGAGGGAATAGTCCGTGTTGCCGGTCCCAGGAAAATTCCAGCCAAAGCTTAACTAGTGATGTCCGATTTTGTGTTCGGTATATTTATAATTCGGTGGAACAGGGAAGTCATGGCTGGACAATTTCATTGCTCCTAGTCACTCCTAAAATGATATACATTAGAGATTGGTTACTCCGATAATAATATCTAGGGGGTGCCAATAGTTGTGGCCAACATACATTTGAGAAAAACATTAAACTCATTAACAATTATTTCCCTTCCACTTTCATTGTTTTTAACTTTTAGTGAAAGATTAAAAAGTTTGTGAATTTTTTTTTTTTTAGATCAAAAAAGATAAACGATATAGATGATATTTTCACAGCCGCTTTTGGCTCATATATACCACAGGTGGCCAATATTACCTGGAGCGCACTGTAAATTAAATATCATTCTAAAACATTGGTTTTAGACTGATAATATAACCAAATATGCTATATGAATTAGTTAAAAATATATTCGGTGGCATGTACACAGAAGCTCATTTTAGTTATTTTCTATAGCAATATTCGGTATTTTTTATCACCCGCCCTTCATAAATGTCTTAATAAACTTGATACCGAATTACAACTTTTTATAAAACTGTCTTAGTCCATTTATTGAGTGTGTTTCTTTCTATGGGGGACTTACGCTTAGTGCATTTACAGGGTTACTTTCAAATTCCTGGGATATTCTGCTTGTCTGTGCTTTATTAATAATGTGTGCACTGAAATTTAGTTATCCAGTGTTTTACATTAAGTGTTTTGAGAATGTCCCAAACCATCATTGATAAGCATGCACTGATTATTCTGGTCCAAGTTTCACAATAAATCTCTATGAACCACTCCATGTGTGAACAGCGGTAGAACCATTACAATCTGTAAAGTCAACAGGAGTAGTTTTTGCCCTGAACTCAACTGTTTTTTTTTGTTGTTTGTTTTAAACTAAACAAATAAAAAACCTGAGCTCAACTGGTTTTGGAAAAATTCCCTCGCAAAACTTTTGTGTTCTGTCAGACAAGTTTCTTTGGTGAGGGAATGCAAGCCTTTTGCGAGACTAACGCAAAAAAATCTGGAAAATATTTTTTTCCATCTCCAGGCCCCGATGTTTTTCACTCACCTTCATTTTTTCATCTATCTATCTATCTTCTATCTATCTATCTATCTAATCTATCTAGCTAATCTATCGTATCTATCGATCTTTCTATCTATCTATCTATCGACCATCATTTTTGGGTTTGTTGTTAAAACAACCATATTTTAAAGAGTGGTCCTTCAAACTGAAACACAATCAAGTTGACAAGTTCATTCATTCATTAAACTCAAATCCCTGGCAAACTGTTCCTCACTGGGGATTCCCCGAGGTTTAGCAGGATAAATGTATTAGCGGCTGGCTGGCCTGCAGCCAACACTTCCCTCTCAAAACACCAATGTGCTTCCGCAAGTGACAGCACTTGCAATGTGCTGTCATTTATGTTAATTTTTATTTACTTGTCTTTTTACTGCCAATACAGTTATTTAAATCATTTTTTAAATGGAATCTCTCAATATTTTTATGCAAGTAGCCATGTAATGAAGACAAGAAAAAAAAGAAACATGTCACCTGCAATGACACAAATCCTGCATGCTGCCAATGAAGACAAGATGCCTGTGGTGAAAAGACTGAAGGTGTTCCTTAGCCAACGCTATCGCAGCGTCAGTGAAACCTATGAAGGACACATAAACCACATCAGCATCTTGTCCTCAACACACAAGACTTGTGATTTTGTGTCTGGTTTTTCTTACCTTCACCCACCTCACTGTATCGGTTGTGAAATGTGGAGAGTTTCATGTATATTATTTTTTTTTATAAAAGTAAAATAATTAAAAAGTTATAATAATCAAAGCTATCTTGCTGTATCTGGCCAGTTGTTTGTTGAGAGTTACTTTTTATTCTAATATTGTATTCATCACTATTTCCTCTCAGTGTTGTGATTTCTTCCGCCCTGCCAAAATAATTCATCTCAAAAGCTTTACTTGATTTCATGATTGCAGAATGTTACAGATCAATGTAAATCACCAGATTGTCAAATCAAGCCACCTTTATTTCTTTCTAGAATGCTTTATACAATACAGAGTGTGTGTCAGCAGGCTTTACAGAATTAAACGGAAAAGCTTGGTGCTGATAATGCAAGAGGAACTAGTCCCCAGTGATGTCTATAATCGTCCCAGCTCAGTTCAGCTCAAATAGGGTCTACAATCCTGCCAGAAATTAAGTGAACCCAAACTAAAGACAATACAACAGCAAGGAACCACTTCCTCGGTGACAGAATGGAGAGAGAGTGAAAACATCTTGTGAGAGAGCGGGTTTTCACGTCAGGGGTCAGTTCTCTCCTCTGGACAGAATGTGGGAGTTGTGTGAAGCTGAAAACCACCAGATCTTCTTACACAGATATGATCTGAAGAAGAATCACATCAGGAGCAGCAAACAACTGGCAACTCAACAATAATCACGAAAATCACTGCAGGACAGATGTTGCTGACAGATTGATAGACATCAAGAGGGAAAAAAAAAATACAGATTCAGTCTGTTAAACTGGAAATGAGAATAAAAGATAAAAAACAACAAACAATATAAAGACGTGGTGTGGTTCTTCAGAAGTCAGTAGGACGGTTGTGATCCTGTCTGGTAGTTTCAGTTCAAACATAAATAAACATACAGTATAAACCAACATCATCATCATTAGATCATACATTGAGCTTCACATCACAGAAATGATGAATGAACTTCCACTGGCTTCATGAGTTCATCATTGATTATCATTTATTTTAATCTCAAGGTGTCAGGAGAAACATTTACCGTCTGAATAAGAGCCTTTGAGTTGATTCCTAATCTCAGTTATAAGACAATTGAACAGAATATGAAACTCATAAAAAAACACTGATATCATTTATATCATGAAACAAAATGATATACAAGAATAAAACTTTCTGACTTGTTCTTTGTGGAGGAAGTCACCTTTGAGTTGATCTGAATCCCAGTTGAATCTGCTGGTTTTTGAAGATGAACTTTATTTCACTGTGAATACTTCAGATAAACGTTTCTATGTCATGTCACTTGTAATGAGAGATTTATCCAGATGATATTTCACTGCACGAATGCATTATTGTGTCACATTTGGTGAGGACCACGCATCAGATCAGAAAGAGCTGGATCTGAAGAATGATCTACTTACTGTGAAGTGTTTTTATATGAGCTGTGTAGAGGAAACTGAATGATTGAAACTCTTCCCACATTCAGTGCAGTGATAACGGTTTCTCTCCAGTGTGAAATCCTCTTGTTGTGGTGTCTTCAGGTTTCCTGACTGACTGAATCTCTTGTCACAGTAGAAACCGTTGTACGTTTTCTCTGCCGTATGCAACATCTCACATGTGCCGTAAGTGTTGTTTTATAGTGCAAACTCTTCCCGCATTGATCACATGTGTGCAGTTTCTCTCCTGTGTGGACTTGCCTTGTGTCTGATCACGTATTTTGACCGACTGGATCTCTTGTCACAGACTGGTACACTTGGATGGTTTCCTCTCAGTGTGTAGGTTCATGTGATCCTTAAGGTGTGCTGATAATGTTGTGAAACTCTTCCCCGCACTGATCACAAGTGAATGGTTTCTCTCCAGAGTGAAATCTCATGTGAGCTTTAATTTTATGTTTGAATGTGAAACTCTTTCCCACACTGAGGACAGGTGAAAAGATTTCTTTGCTTCCTCGTTTTTCATTAAATCTTCTGTTTTGGTTTGAGAGCAAACTCAATGTTTGTTCTCCAGTTTTGACATGATTATTCCATCAAATTTTCACCTCAATTCTTCATTCTCTTCATTTTCCTTCAATCAAATCTAAAATAAGGTAAAATGGTTGATTTTCAGTACCTCTCAGTAACCCTGATGTACCATGATTAAAAAAATAATAATATGTAGACAATTGCTATACAAAAATTTGGACATTATTGTTTTAATCGACACACCTCTGTAATGTTTCATGAAGCAAGTAACATTGATCTTCAAATTATGATTTTAAAAACATTATAGACACAAATCCCATGTTTCCTTTAAGGAAAAATATTAAATATGTTTTTGATCAGGGTCTTACACTATTATCTAACAGAAATTTTGTTTGATGCATGAAGAATAAACACAAACCGGTTAGTGTCTTGAGTATCTTCAGAGTGTTTTTAGATCTGCAGGGTTCTGGATCTCTCTCGATCTTCTCTCTGTTCTCTTTGATATAACGCATGTCTTTACAGATTTCAGCTCTTCCTGATGATTTGATGCTCATCTTCACTTGTGAACGGATGGAAATATTCCTCCATTTATTGTTGAACTGCTGAATGTGTGATTGGTTGTGAGAGGAAGCTTCACTGAACATGAATTCTTCTTCTGCGTTGAAGAAGCAGTTATATTTGCCAAAAATCAACTACATCAGTTTAACTTAGTCATTTTTTAAAGCAATCTACACATTTAAGCTTTTATGTAAGCCTTCTATCCACAAGAGCTCAAACTCACTTTTTTAAGCCCAACTAACGAAAATGAATATTTAAAATTGTGACAGATATTGCAAAGAAAAAAAATCGGTAGATAAAAATGGGTTTGATATGTGTATAGTTAGAGGAAATAATGTATAATATTGTCCTCAAAGGCCTTTTTACCTTCATTTGTAACCAGTCATTCAAAACCGTATCTTTCCAATGAAATGAAAATAGCCAAAGTTCTCCCGTTACATAAAGATGGGGACAAGCATTTGTTTTTTTATATTATAGACCCTTTCTTTTGCTTTCTCAATTCTCCCAATCCAATTTTAGAAAAGTATTTGTTAAAAGGCTGGATAATTATATAGAATTAGAATAATATTTATAGGGAACAAAAATTTGGTTTTAGAGCAGCACTAGGGCCACAACAATGGCAGTTATTAATTTAGTTGAAAATATTACACAAGCAATAAATAAAAAAAACAGTACACAGTTGGAATTTTTTTAGATTTACAGAAAGCCTTTGACACAATAGATCACAATATCATATTACATAAATGCAAAAGTATGGTCTTAAGGGGATAGCACATTCTTGGGTTGAAAATTACTTAACAGATAGGCTTCAGTATGTACACATAAATGGTGTAGATTCTAAATTGCCAGAGAATAAGTTTGTGGAGTTCCGCAAGGCTCGGTGTTTGGGACAAAAACCCGAAGTTATTTTTGCTCTATATTAATGACATTTGTATGGTGTCTGTTGTACTCAATTATGTTTTGTTTGCTGACAAAACACCAATGTTTATTGCTCAGGTCAAAATCTGGAAGAGTTGGTAATGGTATAGAGAGAGAGAACTGTACAAACTAAAGAGCCTGGTTCGACTCAAATTATCTTTGAATTTATCTAAAAAAAAATCATGGTATTTAATATAAATTGATAGAAAATGATATTAAAATTAAAAATTATATTATATGATATTAAAATATTAAATTAAAACAATAATATATTAGAAAGAGTTAATTACATTAAGTTTTTAGGAGTGGATTATAGATCATAAAATGGCATGGATATACCATATACAAAATGTTCCAAAGAAAATATCAAAAACAATTGCAATTTATATAAATTGCAATATATTTGAACAAAAGTGCATTATATATATATTGTACAGTTCTCTCAATCACTCCATATTTAACATATGGAACAGAAATCTGGGGGAATGCATATAAATCTAGAACTACTCCAGTTTTTCTATTACAAAAAAGGTCATCAGAATAATTACAAATTATACATATAATACCCCAATGAATCCTTTGTTTACCCAGTTGAAAACATTAAAAATCTATGACTTGGTAGATTTGTATACTGCTAAACTTGTGTATAAGGCAAGACAATATACCCTCCCTCAGTCCTTGCAAGCTATGTTCAGCTTGAGAGATAGTAATTACGACCCTTAGAGGGACATATATGTTTTAATACGCCATATTGTAGAACCAATTTGAGAAAAAACTGTCCATCAAATAAATAAAGGTGTTCATCTTTGGAATAGCTTTCCTGATGAGTTAAAAAAGGCTAGTTCATTAACACAGTTTAAAATACTTTATAAAGGATTGGTAATGAAAAGATATACTGAATAGTGATGATAATGTTAATAGCAATAATAATATTTGCTTCTAGTTGATTCTTCTAGATCTACATTGAAATATCATGTATTGTCATATTAATGTCACTTAGTGCTGTTTTGTGTGGAGTTAGGGTAGGCATAATAAGCTTTAGCTTTTTGTGTTTTTTTTTGTATTTTTTATTTAGTTATTTTATTTTGTATGGTTATGTAGGTACATGCATATGTACAAGTTTCATGCTTTCCTGTGCAAAATGATACAAATGGAATTTTGCTTGTTGTCCAAAAAAGACAAATAAATAAGAAAAAAAAAGGTAAGTGAAGGAGATGTCTTCCAAATTCTATCTTTTGAAGAGATCAGAGCCTTACAAAAACACAGTTTTGACTCTTTGTAAATCATAATATTACTATATTAAAATTAACAGCATTGACACAAAAAGCACATCAGTTTAAAATGCCATTCAATAACAATTGCACTCACATATTTCACACATTCAGTGCATTTCTGTTGTCTGTCTTTCTATTGTCAACATTTCTATTGATGTTTTTAACAGACAGTGTGTAGAAATTGAAACAGTAATCCTACTGTAGCCTAAAACAAAACTGAATTTTAATGTTTCCCGTGTTTTATAGGCTATTATAAATCTCTTCCTATGTAATAGATTTAAAATGTCCCACATGACACAATATGAAATATCAAGCAGTATCTATACTTAATTTTTAACCATGTCAAGCGTGGCAAGTTTTTAGGTTTCAATATTCATAGGATATTCTTTCCCCTACCCTTGTACCCACAGAGTTGACAGTCTTAACAAAATCATACCACAATTAGTTTTTAACAATATGCAGTTATTTTATGAAGACATGAAACATCAATCAAAACCGCATTATCTGCATATTTATACCCTAAGAATGTTTTGATTAGATGTAGTTTACGTTTTTAAAACTGTTACTGGAATTTGTAGACGGTCCCTTCAGATACAGCTATGATACAGCTATGATACAACTTTGATACAGACATGATACAGCTATGATACAGCTTTGATACAGATATGATACAGCTGTGATACAGCTATGATACAGCTATGATACAGCTATGATACAGATATGATACAGCTATGATACAGATATGATACAGATGTGATACAGATGTGATACAGCTGTGATACAGATATGATACAGATGTGATACAGCTATGATAAAGATGTGATACAGCTGTGATACAGATATGATACAGATGTGATACAGCTATGATAAAGATGTGATACAGCTATGATACAGATATGATACAGCTATGATACAGATGTGATACAGATGTGATACAGCTGTGATACAGATATGATACAGATGTGATACAGCTATGATAAAGATGTGATACAGCTATGAAAACAGCTATGATACCAGCTATGATACAGACGTGATACAGACGTGATACAGCTATGATACAGCTATGATTCAGATATGATTCAGATATGATTCAGATATGATTCAGATATGATACAGCCGGCGGGGAAAGCTGCAGTAATAATTCTGATATCGTTTCATAATCAATTTCCCTTACGAGACATTCAGTAACCAGCAGCATCCCTCCAAACAACAATCAGTCAGACGAACAAACAAAAACACAAAATCTCTCAGGTGTTACCTCACGTGCCTGTTGTCACATAAGTGTTTATGTCAGCAAACACACAAACAGAGCTGTACTCGATGAAACCAAGGCAGAAACGACCTCATATATTGTTGCATGAATAACTGTGTAAAATCATGTTTGAAATGCCGTGAATTGCTCACCTCTCCTCATTATAGTCTCAACGCTGCGTCGAAAGTTTTGATGACTCGCGGAGGGACGGATCGAGTCCCGGGAGTGAATTTCGAGAGTGGACGGCGATTATTATTATTCTTATTATTTTTCGTTTTTTGTTGGATGGCAAACCAGCTTTGGTGCATATTCCGCCACCTACTGGGATGGAGTGTGAGGCGTTGATATCAGAGGAGAAACAGACCCTACTTTTCTATATTTTCTTATATAACTTTGTTGCTTTTAAAAAAAATAATAATAATAAATACCCAGAGCTTCATATACTTTGATAGAACTGTTAAGTATAATCGGCAAAGTTAAAGATTTTATACCAACTGAAATTACATCGTTTTTTGATTGAAACATGCTCTACAGTTTCTGGAAGTCCACATTTATTGCACTGACTGTGGTGTTGTTGCTAAGGTGTTCTAAGGTTGGCGAAAGGTTGATGATGTCACGAGAGAGGCGACAAGGAATCGCCAGTGAGTTATGTATGTTTAACGAGTCTTCATTTAAAAGACGCGACACTGACCAGAACCATATTTCCCTATCATTTGAAGTGATTTGTTGAGGGCAGAATGACCAACTCTCAGAGGAGAAGTTACTGTATCTTCCTTTTCTGTTGCCATAACTAATTCTAACTAAACCAACTTATTTTTGTATTTTATGCCATGTGGCGACCTTTATTCCCTTTATCCCACCTCTCCTGCCACATATTTTTAATAGCTGTTTTTAATTAAGCTTTTCATTTCAGATTTACCCAAAGGTATTTCTAAATCAATAACATTATCTTTAAGGGCCTGTTTGGCTATCTTGTATTTCTTTGCGGCCCAGCGAAACATACCAATTTGAAAAAACTAATGGAATGCATAGTCGATATTAAAAAAACTGTATGACGAGTAATTTCTTACTGCTAAATTCAGAAAAAACAGAGGTGTACCTTAAATCTCTGCATGTAATAACCTAGAACGCTGTCTAATACTTGATGGCTGCTCTGTCAATTCTTCGTCATCAGTTAGGAACCTGGGTGTGCTATTTTATAGCAATCTTTCCTTAGAAAGCCACGTTTCTAGCATTTGTAAAAACTGCATTTTTTCCATCTCAAAAATATATCTAAATTATGACATATGCTCTCAATGTCAAATGCAGAAATGTTAATCCATGCGTTTATGACCTCAATATGACCTGAAGGTTAGATTATTGTAATGCTTTATTGGTTGGTTGTTCTGCATGCTTAATAAACAAACTCCAGCTAGTCCAAAATGCAGCAGCTAGAGTTCTTACTAGAACCAGGAAGTATGATCATGTTAGCCCGGTTTCTGTCAACACTGCACTGGCTCCCTATCAAACATCACCTCAGTATTAGCACCTCAGTATTTGAACGAGCTCTTGTTACATTATAGTCCTTCACGTCCGCTCCATTCTCAAAACTAAGGCAATTTGATAATACCTAGAATATCAAAATCAACTGCGGGCGGCAGATTCTTTTCCTATTTAGCGCCCAAACTCTGGAATAACCTACCTAACATTGTTCGGGAGGCAGACACACTCTTGCAGTTTAAATCTAGATTAAAGACCAATCTCTTTAACCTGGATTACACATAACATATTAATACACTTCTAATATACAAATCCGTTAAAGGATTTTTTAGGCTGCATTAATTAGGTAAACCGGAACCGGGAACACTTCCCATAACACCTGATGTACTTGCTACACCGTTAGAAGAATGGCATCTACGCTCATATTAGTCTGTTTCTCTCTTATATTCCGAGGTCACCGTAGCCACCAGATCCAATCTGTTTCCAAAGTCAGAGGGTCACGGCAGTCACCCAGATCCAGTATGTATCCAGCCCAGATGGTGGATCAGCACCTAGAAAAGGACCTCTACAGCCCTAAAAGACAGCGGAGACCAGGACAACTAGATAGCCCCAGAGACAGATCCCCTGTAAAGACCTTGTCTCAGACGACCAGCGGGACAAGACCATAGGAAACAGATGATTCTTCTGCACAATCTGACTTTGCTGCAGCCTGGATTTGAACTGCTGGTTTCCTCTAGTCAGAGGAGAACTGGCCCCCCGACTGAGCCTGGTTCCTTGCCACTGTCGCCTCTGGCTTGCTTAGTTGGGGACACTTCATTTCCAGCGATATCGTTGACTTGATTGCAAATTATTGTAACATACTATTTAAACTGAACTGAGCTGGATGCCTTTAACTGGGAAAATTAGTGTTTACTGTTTACTGCATTATTGGCACACTATTTTCCTATTTAATGTTGTTCAGTTACTTTGGCACAACCTGTATTGTTAAAAGCGCTATATAAATAAAGGTGACTTGACTTCACTCGTTCCGCTCTGCTGTCCATGAGTGTTGGGCTTATTTACATCAGAGTGCACAAACACACAAAAAAAAATAACCGTGGTATTTTATAATTTTATATTTTTACAATTCACAAAGACAATAGCAGTTTCTCAATATGCATTCTTGTCTGTTCTTGTGGACTTGTGAAACGCCATTGCCCAAAAGCCAGCGTAATTTTCTAAATATTACTGTTTTTGTATTTCTAACCCGAGAAAGACCCTTTAAATGTCTAATGCACATTCCTTAAAAATATAAATAAATAAAAAATAAAAGAGCAAGATGGCGGCGCGTACACATCGCGAGGCTCAGCGTCTCTCCAGTTTTTGCAATTTTGCAGTATTTTTCCTGCTCATCTGGGTCTGTTCGTACTGGACAGCTTTGCTTTAACATCATACACCCGACGGGAGCTTTTGGATATCGGTGAGGACTTTTCCAACAGTTTTATCACCAATCTTCGACTCATCCCTGAGATCTCCAGAACACCCGAGGCTACGCACTCTACCCGGCCGGGCGGAAGTGCTCGCAGGTGGCGTCAAGATCGTAAACAAAGGCGGGGGAAGCGCGGAGGTCTAAGAGCTAAGCTAAAGCTAACACCGCTCCGCTCTCTTTACCCGAGCATTTTCCTCGCTTATGTGGCGGTCACTGGTGAACAAAATGGATGAGTTACGACTTCGCATCACCCACAGTAAGAGACTTTTTGAACTGCAAATGTCATGGTTTTCACAGAAACATGGTTTACACAGCGACGTACCCGATAATGCTATTGAGCTAGCGGGACGCTACACGCTCTGGGCAGATAGAACAGCAGATGACTCCGGCAAGACCAGAGGTGGTGGATTGTGCATTTATGTAAACAAAGCTTGGTGTACGAACACTGTCATTGTTGGGAGACACTGCTCAGCTAACCTAGAGTTTCTCATGGTTATATGTAGACCTTTTTATCGGCCGCGGGAGTTCACTTCCACCATAATAACTGCAGTCTATATTCCACCGGATGCTAATGCCAAGCTTGCTTTAAACGAACTTCATGCAGCCATTAGTAAACAACAGACTGCTCACCCGGAGGCTGCTTTTATTGTCGCGGGTGATTTTAATCACTGCAAATTAAAGACAGTGCTCCCCAAATTTCACCAGCATGTTTCCTGCCACACGAGAGGAGACAAAACTTTGGGCCATGTTTACACAAACATTGATGGAGCTTTCATTGTGACCCCCCTCCCCCACCTGCGGACAGTCTGATCACCTTTCTTTGTTTCTCACCCCAAGTATTCACCCCTCATCAACCGTGTGAAGCCATCAGTGAGAACCATCAAAGTGTGGCCAACTGGAGCAGACTCTTTACTTCAGGACAGGTTTCAACACACTGACTGGAGTATGTTTGCTTCTCAGGCTGCCTGTGGCTCTCACACGGACATCGACATCTATACCTCCTCTGTACTGAATCACATCAACACCACCATTGACAGTGTAACAAGAGAAATACAGATAACAACATACCCTAATCAGAAGCCATGGATGAACAAGGATGTGCAAATTCTGCTGAAAGCCCACAACACTGCCTTCAGGTCTGATGACGCTCAGGCCTACAGTAAATCCAGGGCTAACCTGAAAAGGGGCATCAAAAAGGCCAAGTACTGCTACAAGCTGAAGGTAGAGGAACACTTTTCCAACTCTGACCCCCGACGCATGTGGCAGGGCATCCAGATCATCAGTGACTACAAGTCAAGTAATTCCACTCCAACGGTCACGGACGTCTCCTTCCTTAACGAGCTAAATGACTTTTATGCCCGCTTCAACAGCGACAGCAAGGAGACGGCCACCAAAACCACACACTCAGGAGATCACCAACGTCTCAAACTCACCTCCACAGATGTCCACACTGCATTGAGCCGGGATCAACGCACGCAAGGCTGCCGGCCCGGACGGCATTCCTGGACGTGTGCTTAGAGGATGTGCAGAGCAGCTTGCAGGGGTCTTCACAGACATTTTCAAACTGTCCCTCACCCAAGCAACTGTGCCAACATGTTTTAAGTCCACATCCATTGTGCCAGTACCAAAACACTCCTCCCCGATGTGCCTGAATGACTATCGCCCTGTAGCACTCACACCCATCATTATGAAGTGCTTTGAGCGATTGGTCCTAGCACACCTCAAAGACTGCCTCCCACCCACACTGGTCCCCACATCAATTTGCCTACTGCAGAAATAGAAGCACAGAGGATGCAGTATGCACAGTGCTGCACTCTGCACTCACACACTTGGACAATAACAACACATATGTTCGGATGTTGTTTGTTGACTTCAGTTCAGCATTTAACACCGTCATTCCCTCCAAGCTGACCACAAAACTTGGAGACCTGGACATTAATACCTCCCTATGCAACTTGATCATGGACTTTCTGACCAACAGACCTCAGCATGTTCGGTCAGGCCACACCCCACTCCACCACCATCACACTTAACACCGGAGTACCACAGGGCTGTGTGCTGAGCCCATTCCTCTACTCCCTCTACACCCACGACTGCAAGCCTGTGCATGGATCCAACTCCATTATTAAGTTTGCAGATGACACCACGGTGATTGGCCTCATCAGTGACAACAATGAGACTGCCTACAGGGAAGAGGTACAGTACCTGGCCACATGGTGCGCTGACAATAACCTGCTCCTTAACACCAGCAAGACAAAGGAGCTCATTGTGGACTTCAGCAAGAAGAAAGGAAGCACGCACGACCCCATCCACATTAACGGGATGGTTGTTGATCGTGTCTCCAGCTTCAAGTTCCTGGGAACCACCATCTCTGAGGAACTGTCCTGGACCACAAACACCTCCAGCCTGGTCAAGAAGGCTCACCAACGCCTCTTCTTCCTCAGGACACTGAAGAAGAACCAACTGTCTTCAGCCATAGTGGTGAACTTTTACCGGTTTGCGATCGAGAGCATCCTGACCAGTTGTATTACAGTCTGGTATGGGAACTGCTCGGGTGTCTGACCGCAAAGCACTGCAGAGGGTGGTGAAAACTGCCCCAACGCATCACAGGAACACCACTTCCTGCAATTGAGGACATCCAGAGGAAACGCTGTCTATGTCGAGCTCGCAGCATTCTTAAGGACTCCTCTCACCCTGACCATGGACTGGTGTTAACCTCCTGCCCTCCGGGAGGCGCTTCAGGAGCCTCCGGACAAGGACCAGCAGATCCAGGAACAGCTTTTTCCCTACAGCTGTCTCCTTGCTGAACTCTGCCCCCTGACCACCCCCCACACCATACACACAGACTCCTTCCCCTACTTTATCACTACATCTGACCGATTTATTTAGTATTAAATTTATTTACAACAACAAAACAGTAAAATTGCTATTACTTGCACTACTGTCTGTTCATCCAGATACATGAATAACCCATTTGCACACTGAAATATTTCTATGCACTTTACTTTCCATTTTTTGTTTGAATTTTACTTTTCAATAGTGATAATATTTTGCAAGTTCAAATGTACACTTTCACATATTCCATCTGTATAGTAATGTTCATAGTACACCTATCTGTATATCATGCTGATAGTATTTAAAATTTAAAATCTGTAAATTATTTCCATAATACTTATCTGTATAGTTTATTGTAACATATTTGTAGACCTTGTATATTCTGTACTTACTGCTTATTGCACTTCCTGGTTAGATGCTAACTGCATTTCGTTGCCTTGTACCTTACATGTGCAGTGACAATAAAGTGTGAATCTAATCTAATCTAATCTTACTCTCATCAAAACAGCTGCAAAACAATTTGCTCTTACCTCTGAGATCCGGATCTCTGTGACGAAAAGACTGTGGAATCCTCCCCGGCCCTAGCAACTGCTCAGTAATGAGTTTTCAGGCTGCTTGAGGCTCGTAGGAATGTTCAATTCAGAATAATATAGTATTCATAAATAAATTACTCAGAGACTCTTCTTTTAATAAAGTCCCATTTTTTCCGCATCAACATTTGTCATGGCTTCGCTTTATTAATAGACAATAACGCATAATGGGTAATAAAAATGAAAATAACAGCGAATAAGTCTTTCAACCATCGAAGTGAGGCCACACACACACAGACTTCTCTACTTTTATAGTGCCTTGCATATGCATTTGCATTTATACCCTGCATTCTCCCTTATTTGGTAATCACATGTATTCATACACAGACAGAGTACATGTGACCTTTATCACATCTAATACAGAGTGTCAAAAGTTAAATGGAAGAATTGCAGGGGTGGTCCGCAACCCACGTAAATGCTAGCATAAAAATATCTATAACACCTCTTATGCATTAGTTACAAGTATGCTCTATTCAACCACAGAAATTACACCTGCATGCATAGCAAAATTAACACAGCTTGGTTGCGGTTTCATCTCCCAAGTGTATTGGAAAATGCAACCGCTATCCTTTCTTGCCCTGCCGTGAAAAACAAACAAAGCATAACTTAACCACAAAGATTAATACATTTAAAAAATTAAAAACAAAAAGAAAGGAAGGTGTGATCACATCTCTTATCTGAAACTTCTACACCTTTTTAAAACTGGAGCTTTAAGTTTTAAAGATTCTAAACCATTTGTTAATGCTTGCAGGGGGGGGGGGGGGGGGGCTCGAGATGAATCTTATTATACTCAGAGCCATCTCTCTTATCAATTTCATTATTTTCTTATTCAATGTTTCCTGCTTTCTGCATCAGACTTTTCACAGTTCTCAGCTTGAAAATTCATGTCCCTACTGGTATTCCAGGGTTCTTCTTTGTTCAGCAACGCTTCTTTTCTCCTTTTTTGCTTGTTTTTTTGACTCTTTTTCGGCTTTCTTCTACTTGCAGTCCTTTAATGATGACATCACCAAAGTCAACATTCCTATTTGCTTTACAGCCTCTGTTCCCTAAAGTAAGTTGGTCCGGTGGGGGATTGGTCAGAAAACCTTACACCTATGATCCCCCTCAAATATTTCACCCTCTCTTGAGGTTTCTGGACAATTTCCTCATATTTCGCCCAATCTATCTGAATTCTATCCACTCTACTTATTAAATACATTGTGCCAATTCTTTCACTTGTATTATATTTTCAACATATAACATGATAATTATTTCATTCTTTGCCTCAAAAAGGTTACTTCACAGAAGTTTGTCATTTCCCAGATAGGAAATGGATCTTGTTTTTCTAGGGATATCATGGTAAAGACAAACATTCTCCTCGTCCTTTTTCCACCCATGCATGCAGCACTTTGAGGTCTAGGCCATATCCTTTCTACGCTTTCCGATTGACCCCAGATCAACTCGTGAATCCGCTCTAAGGACATCCAGACTAGTCCTCCGTCTCGTCCGATCAAAGGCTGCAATGGCCTGAAAAAAATCCACGGGCCATTAATGAATGCTAAACCATGAACCCTTACAATAACCATTTCTGTCTTTGATCCGTTACCCAGTACAAAATTCTTGTTATATTTGTCCCATAAAATTCAAATACTTGGAATACTATCAGTACTGTCAACCGAAGACACAGGGGTTTCATCCACCAAGGTAATACATACAGTAGGTACCCATTATGATCTTTCTCTAATTCTAGTTCTTTAAATCCATTTCTTTTTAAGTTCTCCTTAACATATTTAACATCTCTGGAGCTCACACTATGAACTTGGCTCCAGATAGGTTTGGTTAACTGCATTTTTTACTTTGTAATTTGGCCTATTGTTGTATTTCTATCCCAAGAGAAATCCACTAATATCTAATACACATTCCCTACTCTATTGAGAGTCATAATTAATTTGTTCTTACCACTGAGGTCTGGATCTGTGATGAGAAGATGTGGAATCCTCCCCGGCACCCGCGACTGCTCAGCTGAGTTCGGTCTACTTGAAGCCCGTAGGATTATTCAGTTTATAATAATTTATTATTCATAAAAGAATTACTCAGAGACTTTATTGTTTAATAAAATTTTCCGCATCACCATTTGTCATGGTTTCATTTAGGCTTAATGGACAATAAGCTCAGTAAGTAATCAAAAATGAAAAAATAAACGCGAGTAAGTCTTCACCATCGAAAGTGCGGCCCGGCATGCTCAGATTTTTCTCTCCCTTTTATAGCTTTGCATACCCTTTGTATAACCTTCCCTACATTCTCCCTTATTTGGTAATCATGTAGTATTCATACACAAGCATAGTACCCTGACCTTTATCACATCTAATACGAGTGTCAAAAGTTCAAAGGGAAGAATGGTAGTGGTGGTCAGCAACACGTTAGTACAAAAATATCTATAGACACCTTTTTCTGCATAGTTACAAGTGTGCTCGGTTCAACCACAGAAGTCACACCTTCATGCATTGCAAAATCAACACTGCTCGGTTGCGGTTTCATCTCCCAAAGCACGTTTGGGAAAATGCAACCGCATCCTTTTACACTCTTTAAACAAAGCATACATCAACTCTTAAACCACTAAGATTAATACCTTCAAAGGTTAGAAAAATAAAAGAGAAATAAAAAATAAAAACAAAAAAAAATATTTGAAACATGATCATCGGTGTTTCCCCCAAAAGAAACTCTTACATCTTAAACATTGGAGCTTTTGAGCTTCAAAGACTCTAAACCATTTGTCAGTGCTTGCAGTTCGAGATGAATCTTTTTATACTCAGCCATCTCTCTTACCAACATTTCTGATTTTTTTTATTCAAAGTCTCCTGCTTGCGCACCAACTTTGTCACCTCTTTCCGCTTGAAAATTCATGTCCTGCTGGTATTCCAGATTTCTTCATTGCTCGGCGAAGCTTCTCCACTTTTGCTTGCTTTTTGGCTTTTTTTCGGCTTTCTTACACTTGCAGTCCTTTAATGCTGAGATCACCAAGGTCAACATTCACCATTGCTTTACAGTCTCTGTTCCCTAAGGTAATGGGTCCAGCAGGAGATTGGTCAAATACTCCACTCCTATATTACCTCCAAATATGACACTATCATAACATCCTGAGCAATAACGTCACAATTTACTAATTCAAAAATAATTTTCTTGTTGAACTTCCACATCCATAACAGTCTGTTTATGCTTATGGTCCATCCCTCTACATTCCTCTGTAGTACTTCCATCTGAATTTTGGCAGAGAGTCATTTGAGTAAGTTACATTTGCTAATCTCACCACAGCATTCTTTACTTCTTTTACTCCTGCTTTTCATTTTATCCCATCTACTCATTAAAATCATAATCCCTAAAATTATAATCTCTCTTAATTTTTTAATAAGCATCCTAATATAAAAGATGGTTTAAGTCATTATTCCTATTACAATCCATAGATTTGCTTCTTTGTCATGTCTGGATCAGTAAAACTCCCATAAGATACACTGGCGTTACAGCATACAATCATTGCGATTTCACAACCCAAAAATAAATTGATTCTTTTCAATAATTTTGAAGTCACATTCAAAACATAATTTACATATGCTAGTGAATCCTAGCGATAGTATTTCCCTGGAAACCCTACTATGGTTTGACTCCATCCTTCGGAAATTTGCAATCATATAAGATATCAGGATTATCTTGCTAATACTTTCCTTTTACATTACCAATATTCTGGCAATTTGTGAGATACTAAAAATACAGTGCCACAAGAGATTTTATTGATTCCTTGCACAGCCCCCCAAATCCCGTCAACTCAATAATTGACTGACCACCTCAACCACGAGGGTACTACCAGAAAAATCTGCTAAAGGTTTCCTTCTCCAGCTCCAGTGTTGATAAACCCTTTTTCTTTTGCAATAGTTTCTTCACCTTTGGGTTTGTGGTAGGATTGGAACTTATTTCCTTAGGGAATAAATTCTTTGTGAAGCCTAGACATTTTTCAGAAACTCTCCGCATTGCACATGCGATAGGCACCCAAAACAATGGGCTTTGATCTCTTTGTGCCGCTAAAACAAAACAGATAGGAGATATCTGGAAGAACGAAAGGGACCATTTGCTCTTTGGTACCCTTCACTCCCCCCTCCTTCCCCCATAGCGCACATGGTCCAGGCAACTAAACAGTTGTTACGCATCACATAAAACCATTTAAACATATCTTCAGGGATTCATAATTGTGAATTTTTCATGTTTCGGTAATCATTTTAAAGGTCTTTTTGTGGCTTGGGTAATTGGTCTCAATGTTACAGTAGTCACTTGTATTATAAGAGGATTTGAAAACTTTATGATAGACTTGTGTTCGCTGTTGAAGGGGGGTGTGTCAGGTGTTAGGGGTCTTTTGAGATGTTTATCCTCTAGCCAGGTGTGACACTGCTATGATCACGTGAACCACGCAGTCCAAAAGGAGACTTTTATGTGTTTTTACCAACTTATTGAAAGATTTCTTCATTTTCTTTCTTGTTATCCCTGGTCTGAGTATTTAAGGGAAGTGACAAAACACTACTGCTACGATTTCTGTTGCCAGAAAGCCGGTAGTGTGGAGTGTATTTCATATGGCTCCATATGTAATACTTCATGAAGTCAGGTATACTCGTATGTAATTGTGTTAACACACATTGTGCCTACAGAGCACACTGTATAGGTTGTTTGTGCTTACTACATGTACACATGGGCTACGTTAAGTTTATTCTCCTAAAACACCTGAGTGCTTTTGCTATGCATTTAGAACCATGTTCTTTAAATTAGGAGAACTGTTACCTGGGTGACGTATGTTAAATTTGTGTGCCTCCTGCATGGATCACTTGGCCGTGTCCCAATATGGCTAAAGTGGTATTTGTGAAGGCACAGACAAGTTGCAGCAACACAACTACAATGTGGACTTTACAATTACACTACCTTTCTAAAATTGGCTTTCTAATTAATTTTCATTAGGGTATTGGCAGGGATACACTTTTACCCTGACCTGATAATAAATTGTGGTTCTATGATTTATTCTGCATTATTCTTAATTCAGTATTACTAGGTAGATTACAGTTGACGGTATTAACCCCCCCTCACTCTGTGTATCAGGGATTGTTCATGGACGAAAGGTTTTATAGATGGAGCATAGGGCACCTCAATTGAAGTCCATTTCGATTTGCTGACTATCACTGTCCTTAATAAGTTGCGTTTTCTAAATATAAAAAAACTATGCTTTTTTGTAACGAGTAGCAGGGCGCGACCAACAACGTTACAGTGATTATTACCCCTGCATCCAATGTTTTAAGATCATACTGAACTAGTTTGTGTCCGGGAAGACGCATTCAATCGGCCGAAATGTTGACTTCTAAAAGCATACCGGTCTGCAGTGACGAAATAATTGAAAGTAATGGGATTTCAGAATACGCAAATAGCTAAATTATAACATCGATAACTGTGGATCAGCTTTTGAAGAAATTATTGCCCAAATTTAATGATCAACCTAAAATTGGGTCAGATACACATGGAGCTAGACTAATCAAACTACCATCCTGATAAATTCCCGCACAGCGCAAATAAAACCGAAACGCATAAACCTTCGACCAGGCCGCTGGATTCAGCTTTTTTGGGCGGCCCGAATTGGATCCTTACAGTTTGCCATTCTTTTATCTCTATCAAATCTCGAGCTCTGATAGGCCTTGGAGACTGTTAACAATTGTGTTTTTCAACAATATACACAAAGTATATCAAAAATCCCCAGTAGTTTAGGTTATCCTTGGTGAGTAAGACTTGTCTGTTCATATCCCCCATTTTTCTACTCTATTCTAACGTCTGCACTCCTCCTCCTACTTCCATAATCATGACTCACTCTCTTCCAACATCGTTTCCCCTTTTTGTAGCAGCTGCCTCTAATAGTAAAATGCTTTCCTGTCGTTGCTATCTTGTTTTTCTCCTCTTAAAAAATCTTCTACCGTTTAGTTTGGAAATCTAATAAACTCTCTAGAACAGCTGAATTTTCCATCTCTGTTTGGTTTACCCAGAGCACATTCTTTGACCTTCCTACATTACACAGAAGCAGTTTACAACTACTCCGTGAACCTCATCTTCAATCCTATACTTAGAATCAACCCTCCGTGGAGGATATACCATCCTGCGTTAACCAGAAAAATCAGTCCATCCTATCTCACGTCTTTTGGAAACAAAGTCCAAAGGCTGGCGGCCTTTTTTACCTCCTTCGTAACCACGCTCCGGATTAATATTCACCTGGTTCTTCGTACCATTCAGGCCTACTTTTATCTGATCACCTAGTATTTCCTACACTACTATTACAAATACTGGCCTTCATCCATTTAAAACCCAAATAATAGTTATTAATCCATTATGTTAAACCAGTTTTTTCTTCCAGTTTTTCCATTCTAATTGTGAGGGATAAATCATCAATCTATCGCGTCCTTCTAGATTTAACTAATGGCCTATTTTTTCCCCCTCCTTTTGGTACCTGTAACCTTACAACGCTATTTAAATGCTTATTGTAACGGTAACAAAAGAGGTGGAGGAGAGCAAGATGGCAAGAGTTAGAAACAAATAGGTTTATTAAAGTCCGGTATACAAAATAAATCCAGGGGGAACAACAGATTGTTCAACGGTGATGACTGACGAGTGATCCCGTAAAGTAGAAGCGGTGAGAGTGATGGGCAGCGGAAGGCTTGCCGCACAGGCCTGAGATGAGCATGGTCCGTGGTGGTGAGTAGTGTCCCTACCGGTGTGTGGAAGAGTGGACGGGGTTCCAGGGTCAGACGAACAGCGATGACGAGAAACCAGGCAGACGAACAGCGATGACGAGAAACCAGGCAGACGAACAGCGATGACGAGAAACCAGGCAGACGAACAGCGATGACGAGAAACCAGGCAGACGAACAGCGATGACGAGAAACCAGGCAGACGAACGGGAGACTTCATACAACGCTCTGACAAACACAGATGACGAGAAACCAGGCAATAAATAGGGATCGGGGTAATGTAGTAACAGCTGGGTGCCAATGAACAATCAACGGAGACGCGCCCACGCCCAAACAATCAGTGCTGACGATCGACACCCACAAACTCCACCCACCCCCATAAGTGCACACCCCGAGACAAGGTTTTACTAACCGTGACCTTATAAAAGCAGGTTCCATAAAACATAATTACACTTTGGATACGTATCTATTAATCTATGACCCCCTCCTGCCCCGTACCTTATCTCATACCTATTAGCTAACTGTACTCCTCTTTAAGTCCAGCGGCAGCGGGACTATACTTGCCTCCGTCACACAGAAACTTAGCCACTTTGATTAATCGTCAAAGGATCAAAAGCTTTAAGAGCACTACTGATAATTTTTCCACAAACTAACCCGCACCTTTGTATACAAAACATAAACGCGGTCATAAAAAGAAAACAAATTATCCTATATACTCAACTTTCTCATGCTTATCTTTCTTCCTTCTTATATTTCATCTTTTCAAATATAATTTCTTTTTACACTTAAAATTTCACTCGTCAGGTTTCCAGTAAAAGGGTCTACGCAGTTTAGGAAATCACTACAATTACATATTTTTCTCTATCATTTGGTCCAACAAAAAACTAGCATACGAAAAATCATTAGAATCGGTCTTCCGTTGTATTTAATACTTTTTTGTCCGTGGTTTCCCTGACGAATTTCCTTTCCTAACACATTTAATCCATTTTTGTTTCACCTTCATTCTGCTTTAATGGTCTTTTTTTTTCACTGTCGGTTTTTAACCATGTCGTTTAGTTTCATTCATTTTCACTAAATACACTTCCTGTTTTGCACGTTATGTTCAGTCTAAGTCCCAGCAACCAATTTTAAAATTATATTTGACTCTGGGTATAGGTCATTCACTCTCTTCCATATCCACGGATATTGTATTATTTAATAATTTCCACATCAATTTTTTGGCCAGTGGACTGAGACTCTAACCTCTTGGCATAACCTGTCTTTCGTGGACCCTCATGTCTTTCCCGAACAGTTGTTAATAGACATTTTGAACCATATGCGCCGTTCAACGGGACACGGTCCCCGGCCAGATTTGTTAATTGATTGCCTAAAACGTCCAAAGGCAGTTTGACCAATACATTCAGTATTTAACATAATGCAAAAGGTGAACCAAATCGGGGGCTGTGCGCGTGAGAAGCGCGAGATCTACATGACAATCAAAGCGTGCAATAATGCGCACGGTGTTTATCGTTATCGTTTTGATAGCATCGGCCACTGCTCAAAAAAAAAAAAAAAAAAAAAAAAAAGACAGCAAAGTAGGTGCGAGAGCGATCCCGAAAGCATAAGGGCCCTCTGCTCTGCGCTCTAGCTCTCTGAATGTCGCCAACGCACGATCGACCGTCAAACAAACCAAAACCTGATATTTTAGGCAATATTAAATCCTGGCCGGGACGTGTCCCGTATGAACGGCGCATATGGTCACCCTATTAATAGAGCAAATTCACCACTCCGGGTTCAAAACGTATTCTTATCCACTCTTCTGCATTCTTTATTTTCTCTGCATATTTTAATTTATCGATTTTTACTTTCTCTTTTTGCTACTTTCTATTTTTCTCTTTTTGCTTTTTAACTTTTCCTCTTCATATTTACACTTCGTCCAATCTTTGAAGTGGATCAAAATGTTTGCGTGATCTAAATATCCACATCCTCCCAGCTCTTAGCTGGAACTGGTCCTGTGTTCGCCCTATAAAATAATGAACGGTTTTATTTCCTTCACGCTCTTAAATGTAACTATTTTCCTCAAATATTTCGGTTTCCCTTTTGTGCCATTGTCTCATTTTTACTGTGCTTTTAAGCTTAACCTTGGGTGTAAGGACCATATAATAACTCGTCTTGTCAGTACTAATATTATCTAACCATTTCCAAAAATACTAACGTATTATTTTCTATTTTTCCTTTCTCTTTTTCCTCGAGGTTCCCCATACGGATAATTCAAATCCTGTTATAGTTTGCCTTTGGACTTCCACTTCCGCTAAAATAATACTTCCCGATAATATTTCCCACTCTATGTAACTTACACTTATTAAGATTAGCAAAAACACAATTACTCCTAATAAAAACCATAAAATGATACTTATCCATCTGCAGCACTGTCGTTGTTTCTTCAACTTTCTGATGGTCTTCCGAGCTTCGCCCAAGCTCTTCTGGAAGACTTTCTAATGACGGCGAGCATCTCATTTTTCTGTAAACAGAGATTAGTTTTGTAGCGGTCTTCTCCTCAGGATTTCCCTTCTTTATCACCTTTACGTCCGGTTGATCATGATGCACTTCAACTTCAATACCCCCCAGCCAATCGAAGTCGGGATGAGCACATAGCAACACATTTGTCCGAAAATGCATCACGATCATGAAAGTCTCTCCAGAGACTTCCATATTTGGGTTTCACTTTCAGTGAGAGACAGATCCTTCTCTTGATCTTTCCTCTTAATCTTGCGAACTAACTCCTCCCTCTTGGTAGCTCTGTCTCTCATCTCCTTTCCATCACTCAGAAATATGGGTATTCTTGAAAGCCCTTTTCTCATGTTCCCTCATCCCTAAATATGGATGTCTACAGAACCTGGACATTATTCCATCCTGAATAATCCCAGCAGTTTAAGCACTCTTAAACCTTCCCACATCGATCGAGAGGACATCAATGTTTTATTTTTTTCTTTACACAACCATACACGTCCACAACATTTCACCGTCCCAATTGCAGCTGCTCACTTCTCCGAAATTCCCGAACACTTTGAATGAGTCTATCTGCGATTTAGCGTGAATTGGACGGCACTCACCACAAATTATCACCCCCGATATCTCAGGTATGGGTCTGTCTATACATCATTCACTCAGAGCCCATGCCCTTCCTTTCTTCGCATGAGGGCATGTTTGGCACAGCGGATAATCGACTGCATATGACACAATGTTACGGCAAACGAAACCTTCAACGGCTTGTTGCTCCTCGGCTGAAAGCTGAGGAAGCGTTCTATCTCTGCTTTCAGCCATAAGTATGCTCTCGCTCCTGTCTATTGTGCTCCATCCGAAGTAACCCCTGCAATTTTACTTTATTTATGGTTTCCATTCCCTATTTGTTAATAAATCCTGATTACCTGTATTCGTTATTTTCTAACCATATGAACCTGTCACTGCTTTAACCTTATCAATTGTACCAGACCTTCAAAAGCCTTTGCCTCCTGGTTATTTTACTTCATCTCATACGTCAAATTGCAAGTTTCTTTTTATTTATTTTCTTCGGGCTCCGCTCAGTGCAGCTGTTAAGATCAACTTATTTCCGGAAAT
>NC_056602.1:6231301-6255426 GCF_018340385.1 Cyprinus carpio
AAAAGATGATAAATTATAAATGGCATGAAGGTTCAGTAAAACAAGAATACGGGAAGGTCAGTCTGAGCTATCGGGGCCGGCCATACACCTGCAGGCGCCAATGTGAAGGACAATTGCGTAGCTGTAGTGCCACATTAATATTATGCATAAAAACAATCACAATATTGATCGTTAACACGGCAGGCGGACTGGCCATCGGAGCACCGGGACATTTCCGGTGGCCTGATGGTCATTCTGGCCTGCCGCTGCCGCTGTGCAGTCGATCAGGCTGACGTGCAATAGGCTGGTATGCAACTGCGAATTAATGACGGACTTATGAATCTACGAATCAGGCAATCGCGGAGTGAAAATGATACCACACATGACCCAACATCAGCGAAGCACTGCCTAATTGGCTATATCCAGAGGTATGCTTCATCTTAGAAAACCGTGCAAAAAACGGAGCGTAAAAGCAAAGGAGCAGAGCGGGAACATATAAAAAAAAGAAAAGCCCTGGCCACAGACGCATTAAGTTGATGCAAAAGTCCCAGCCATGTTCGGCTAGTAAGGGAGCAAGTCGGCAGAATACATTTACATTATATTACTAGGGGTACCCCAGACAGAAACATCTTGTTGGCCACGATCAGGACTCAAATCTGGCACGGTGAAAATCCATGCGGGGCCACATGTGGGCCAGATCTGGGCCGAAAACTACTTGCTGTCTGGGGGGGACACGGTTCCCTGAAAAAAAATGTCGAACTGTCTCGGGTCTCCACAACACACGGTTCGGCAGCGCGGGACAGCTGTTCAGCTTAAATCTGACAAAGCATCGTGTAATATGGTTACTATAAATACCCCACGTTAAAAAAATTAATATATTCAATTATATATTCCTGTCTGATGGATTGGAACAATTCGGCTCCCAGCATTACAAACAACAGCGATGAAAATAAAAGCAAAGGCTAAAAAAAAAATAAACCCTTGGACCAAACCATTCACTCTTGTTCCAATAGAATACGGTACATGGATCAGTGCCGGTATTTAAATTGACGATGCTTTAGCATATATTAATGCGAACCAGAAACAACAAAAAAAACTAAATCACTCACTGCTTGATTGAACAGCTTTTGTAACTTTAATAAAAGAATAAATCTTTAATTTATAGTCCAAAATGGAATGCTGTTATACATTTGATTACTTGTATGATGTTTCATTAACACAGTTTGGGAGAGAGCACGTCGAATGCTTCGGCCTGTGAGTAGCACGGGTGGAGCACACTTGAGATAATCAACACTGGGGCATAAATACAGCTGACTTACCCCTATGCCCCCCCAAATTTTGGCCGGTATATCAGCGTGCGGTTTGCACATTTTGCCATCATATGGCAGACTCAGCTTCTCCCATTTAGAAGGCGAGGGTCTATAATGGGGGATTGTTTTAGTTCTCTGGCCAATCTGCCGGGCCAGAATAGCTCCTTCTCCGCGCTGCTTTTGCGGCCGCCCGTTCTGATCGAACCAGCCACACGCTCCCAACGACACAGAGGGCTTAACAGAGGACTTGACCAGCGTCACTTCCATTTTTCCCGGGTACTTGTATCTTTACTGGGGCAGTGCACATATTCCTACACGAGGGAAGTGAAACCATTTAATCTGAGGCAAACGGCGATTAATTCCGACGCTACGTCTCGCGTAGATAAACAAGCGGATCTGTACGATCTAAGCCATTAGTCTCTCAGCACTCCGTCAAACATCATCCTAAACTCCACAAACAAGGCGGCCAATTATGTCAGGCCGCGAATCGCCTCGCTCGACACATCACCTTTGACCCCCGGCACACCAAAAACCCGCGGGCTCTCCTTTAAGCGCTGACTCGCAGCGGCAGGGCTTCCTAACAAGCCTGGTGCCGCGGCGCCGATCTCACCGCAGCAAAGCCGCACTGGATTCCCGCTTCGACTCAAACCTTTTTACCGTGGCTAAATGAGTCTATCCGCAATTACGCGGTGAATTGGACGGCACTTCACCAGCCAAATTATCACCCCCGAGACATCTCAGTATGGGTCTGTCTATACATCATTCACTCAGAAGGCCCATGCCCCTTTCTCTTTTCTTCGCATGAGTGCATGTTTGCACCGCGGATAATCGTTACTGCATATGACACAATGTACGGTCCGAACGAAACCCGTCAACGGCTTTGTTGTTCTCGGATGAGGAAGCGTTCATCTTGCTTTCACGCATAAGTATGCTCTCGCCAACGGTCTATTGTGGCTCCATCGAATTAACCCACTGCAATTTGTTACTTTATGTATGGTTTACATTCACATTTGTTAATTAAATCCTGATTTCGTGTATTACGTTATTTTCTACCAATTTGAACTGTCATCTGCTTTACCCTTATACAATTGTAACCAGCCTTCAAAAAGCCTCTTTTGCCTCCTGGTTATTTACTTCATCCCGTCAACTTGCAAGTTTACTTTTTATTTATGTTCTTCGGGCCACGCCCAGTTGCACTGTTAAGATCCAACTTATTTTCCGGAAATATGTGTTGAGCTCCGTCCAGAGCGGATTTCAACCGCCCATATCATAGGGCTCAACCTGGAGGCGAAGGAGCACCTATGTTTGACTTAGGATTATTTTTTTAGGGATCAAAGGCCTGGAGGGCGAAGGAGCCCTATTGTTGTCTTAGGATTATTTTTTTTTTTTTTTTTTCTGTCTCTTCTAATTTTTTCCAAGGTTTCGAGGGATTTTGGGGCCCTTAGCATGCTCAAAAAACTCTTGAAAAATGGCACAACACCCTTGGAATCTGCGGCCATTAGGGCCGGGAAGAGAATGATACACGGGGTTGCACAGGGGCTATACAGCGCCCCCTGGAATATTAGGGCCATAGAATCATGGCATACCTGCACGTATTAACATATGAAACTCGGTTACACAGTAGAATTCTCATCAAAACCAAACAAATTCGCACTCATGTCATAAGCGTCCGCCCAAGGGAATTGGATATTTAGGGTTTTGTGAAAAAAACCATGCCTGGAATTGATATACTCCTATGAGGAAAACTCACCCGTTTGGCCACAAAACTCGGTGAACCATGATCTCAAGACATTGGGGATGCTAAATTGCGAAGAATTTTTGATATCTCGAACGGTTTGCCGTGGCGAGGCGTTGAAATTATGGCGAGAAATGGAGCAAACAGGGAAATGTCTAATATACATCAACATACTACTACCTGAGTTTGATCAAAACTTCATCGGTTTTGTTTGATGCTTGATTGCCGATCGCAATATGTGACTATTAGGAGTTCAGTTACAGCGCCACCAATGCAGCAGGAAGTGGTCATTTTCAAAATGCTTTGAATTCAGCATCTTTTTTTACTCGAGTTTGCTTCAAACTTCATCAGATAATGACAAATCATACCGGCCGAGGTAAATCTGTTGTGGGATATGATAAATTAAATAGTGTTGTGTCCATGGCAACGTTGTCAAAACTTGGAATATTCTGTTACTGGGATTATTTTGAGGCATTGATGAGCCATGCTCAGAATTACATAAAAATCAGAAACACATAATCAGTATTAATGATAGCTAGACAATGGCAAAAGGCTCATGAAAGGGCGTGGAGGAGGCACTCTATTAGCGCCACCTTTTGTCAAAGTGAGGGGGGTAGTTTTTTAGCTTACAGACACCAAACTCAGTAACATTAAATTGTTCTTATCAAGACGGACCACTTTCTAATTCACAGGTCATCAGCTACGATGAACAGAAGTCAGTTATAATGTGATTTTGAATATGATTTGTGGAAAAATTAGCTGTGAATTAATGCATACTGCTCAGAGGAGAATTACAGGTATACACACCAAACTTTGTCTACATGATGCCAAACATTGGAGAACTTAAAGTGCGAATTGGATTTTGGATAGTACTGAACGGTTTTTGCTGTAGTCTATTTATTGAAATACCAGTATAATAAAGTAAACATAATGTCCTCTAATTTCCTAAAGTGCAGCTTTCCTCCAAACACTAACACAAACGACAAGGGGATCCCTTTGGATATTTTTATATATGAGGATAAGTCATTCTGAGCAGCAAATATGCATAGTTTCACGGACTTTTCAATGCCTCTATGGATAACAGAAAGCATTAAAAAAATCTGTTGCAGCTCATCGCTGATGCTGTCAGCTCTGAGGGCCACTTTTGCTCCCTCTGTGTGAGAAAAAGGACGGTGATCGAGTTCACCCTCTAGCTGATCTCATGACGGCATGGGCGCTGTGAAGAATGTGTGTGGCAAAAAGTGGGTGTTATCGTGTCAGTATTCGTTTTGATGTACACAATGTTATGTTAGTGCAGAAGCAGTGGCAACTTGTATGGAGGGGATGTCGCTATGCACTTCACGAATCGCTTTGACACATTAGAGTTTATTTATTAGCTGTTCACTTAAGAACCAAATCGCGGGTTTTAATCATACACATGCATTATTTCTGAACTGTGAGTTAGAAATATGGCCTAACCGACTGTGTTTACTAGGATATTGCCCAAACAAACGCCGCATTACATGTTATGTATTTATTGATCCATGCACAAAAACACAACAAAAGCGGAAGATTACTCAGTTTAGTATTACGCGCGTGCGGCTGTCTGTGTGCATGCACGCACTTCAGCTCTGTGCGGTGAAAAACGTTCTCACACAGCGCTCGACTGTTCCGCGAACAAACCGAGCGTTTATATTGCTAACCTGTGCCTTATCCCGAGTCCTAATCGGTGGTTGTGAACGAGAATGCAGCCGCTTGACGGACATTATGTGAAAATGTAGACAGTGCCAAATAAGCTGCCTATTTATATAACAGATATCATCGGACATTATGTGGGCTATCGATGCATCGATCCCATATCGATGGACTCCAGTTACACCCATAATATTATCAAACGTAAATAACTGCATAGAAATCACGGATCTTAAAACTAAAATATAGATTAATCGTGTTTTGATGTTCCGAAGGGGATTTAGGGGGTTTTTTTAGGTGCTATCAGATGCATCGATCCAATCGATGAATCACAATTAACACACCTAATATAGGCTTGTGTGTGTGTGTGTTTCAATATATATATATATATATAATTGCAAGACTGTCATAGGTCAGTATTAAATGAGTTTGAAATTATATTATTATTAGTATATAAAACCTATGCAATTATATATAATTAATATAGAATTTCAAACCATTTAAATATGACTATGACATTCCTGTGACATGAATTTTCTGAAATTTACAACAATCATGATGTAACAGTAAAACAGATAAGCTCACAGATGAAGACCAAGCTGTAATGCCGGCAAAAATATTTTACAAATGCTTATAGATCAATAAAATCATTAAAAATTCTTTGCACGAGCAGTGATCATTATTAGGCACTGATATTCAGATGATATTTTCCAGCACGTCACACACACCTATATATCTTATATTATATATTAGATATTATATATATTCGATATAGATATATATATAATATCTATATATATATGCCCTTTTGGAAAAAAGGCTCTTAACCAGAAATTAAAAATTTTGCTTTTTGGTCAAAAAAGGTTCCTGACCCCTGTTCCAGAATCTGGCAGTAAGTTTGGGGAGCGCATTTTTATTCCATCTTCTATTCTGAAAAGTCTTTATTCTTAATTCTTTTGCAGTTAACTTGTTTCTTTTCTCCACCTTTTTTTTTCATACTCCACTGTCCCAGTCAGCATTTTTTTGTCCAATGGTCATGTCGAAATTTTGCAATTTCTAATTGCACAATAGTTTTGAATAAGTTTCATGGGGAATTTAATAATTTTTGACTTTTCAGTCCCGAGTTTTTTAAAACTCTTCTTTGGCTCATTTCATCTGTTAAAAAAGCCTAATAATTCTGCCACCTGAATATAAGGAGTTTTTCTCTTTCCAGCCTTCATGGACAATGCTGAGATATACTCATAAATGATTTATTTAAATACAAAATTTAATGGTACTTATTAAGATTGATGTCAATGGGAATTAGGTAAAATGTGCTGGACAAAAAAAAATAATCAGAATATCAACATGCCGAATAATTGTGCACCAGTGTAATCAATAAAGGTGTTTAGTAAACACTTTATAATAAGGTTTAATTTGAAACATTAGAAATTAACATGAAAATATATTTTAACAGAATTAATTAATGCTTGTGGATTTTTAGTTCACAGTGCATTAACTAATGTACACAGTAATTTGTTTTTAAATTTGACTATGTAACTGAAATTGACATGCAATATAATTATTGGTCTGTTCGTTTACTCTTAATCACTGAAACCTATAAAAAAGGTTACTAAAGTATATAATGGTTCTCTGTTGGTGTCTTCATAGGTCTGATGGGTTGGATTAACCCTTAATTGCCGAATCCTTAAAACCAGGATGCCATAGGTTAGTGTAAATGCATGTGCTGCTGGGCACAGTTTTCCTGATGCAACCGCGGCGGCGTTTGCACTGATGGCTTGAGGCCGCTCGCTGCTGGAGCTATTTGATTCTTGGCTGTAGTTATCTATCTCGAGCAAAAAAAAAAAAAAAAAAAAAAAATCTGCTAGTTCAGGGGGCGAATTGGCACTGCAAAATCAGATAATAATCTGCTGCGATCGATGATATCCTTGGGGCAGGCTCACTGTCCTTGAAACCCTTTGATGTCATAAATTCCCTGCAGACTCTACAGTCCTGCCTTGTTTCCCTGATCATCAGGTACGCCAGTTAGGATATTTAAATTCCTTAACCGAAGCTTCTATCGAAACCATATTTACACTCGGATGATTCAGTTCATCATGCATTTTTTGAAATAACTTCTGTTTATTTCATGTTAGCTTCACTCGGCAAATCAGTTTATCGACCTCGTCTATTCCATCTCGCTGCTTCACCTGTTTGTTTCGTGTGTGACAGGTTGGTGATAAAAAATGCGCATTTTACTTCTTGAAGACGTTTATCGATTTTTTTTCTCCCACTGCTCTTTGTGTGCCATTGCTGATTATCGCCCAAATCCCTTCCCTCTGCTGCTCCATCTCTGGCTATTACTTGTGCCCTGATTAAAAAAACAAGGTTTTTCTTAATCCTGGCAGAGCTCTGGGGATTGTGTCATTGGAAAAGATTATTATCGGCTGTTCTTTCACTGATACGCTTTTAACTGCTGTAACAAACCCGTTTCGTCACGGAAGCTAGAATGCGCGTCGGCCCCCATTTTCGCTGGAAGTCTTCCATAGCCCGGCTCCTGCTGGTGACGACTAAAAAAGCTATGGGACCCTTTCCTCCATAGTTAGCAAGGGTTAAACATAAGCTTCGTCATCTTTGTATAAGCGACATGCACTGCACTGATAGGCGGGGACATTATCATCCCGTCTTTCTAAACTCTATGCCTTGTTAAAGCCATTTGGATTAACTTTAACCTAGCCTTCTCCATGTTTCGGTCCACACTGCCATCTTTCCCGGCTCTAGTTGTCTTGATACAGCAACTTCTTCACTTCATCTCTAGGGGAGTATTTTAGGAATTAATTATCTGATGTAGATTAATGTGCCCAACAATGATTGCAGCTGCTTTCGGTAAAAATTTAAGGTTGAGTTAGGCAGATGGACAAGTGATTTTACCAGAAACGGAACATACTGCGATTTCAAACTTCACTCTCGTGCTCAAAAATTTTTAAGGGCTTTCGTTTTTTTTTTTTTCGTTTTTCCAATAGTTTGGGACCCTAAGAAATCTACTTTGTGTTTTCCGATTTCCATTTTCTTCAAGCTCCGCTTTGAGACGGCGACACTATCCTGACCTAGGGTCTGGTCTAGCAGCTACTTCAGACGGCTCGTTCCTCTCTAGATGTAGCTATCAGGATATCACATCAATAATATACAGTAACGGTAATCCTGCCAATTATCTTGAGGCACTGAAACTTTGAGAATACGTTTCCCGCATATCCGATTGCCTTGTGTGGAGAAATCGATTAGACAAATTGATCCACACATCGAATGTGAAAGCATTTTTTTTTTCCCGCAACTTCCTCAATGCATTAGGGTCTGCAGGGGATACTCCAGTACCCGTTCGCTAAGTCAATCTTAGACAGCATCAGTTCTTGTCTCTGCCTATGCTATGTCTCCACAAGTCAGTCATACTTAAAGTTAATCAAATACCTCATATCTGGAACTGGAACTTTATTTAATTGCCTTATAATTAGTTACTAACTCCGAACTTCCAGTCTGGTGTTAGAGACGGTAGCTTGTGGATCGTAGAGAGATTGGGGTCGGCGCAGAATTCGTCCTTCGGTAAGTTTTTCCAAAACAAGCAAGATAAGTAGACGAAAGAAAAGGGAAAGCGCTACCCTGCTCTGTCGGTTCTTTACATAGTCTCGCTAGGCTAAGGGGTCATTCTCTGCAGAACCATCATTTTTTATAGTGTTCTCTGAAGGAGGGGGAATCCCTCCTTTTACTACATGTTCAAAACAGCGCGTGTACTTTACCGCAGTCATTTTTGCTTTGTGCATAACTATTAAAATATTTTTTCTCAGGGGATTCTTTCCAGTTCCCCCTTACGCTCAAGCTTCTTGCTAGTGTGTTACGCATTTAAGTGCCTCTAGACGACCCGAGGCAAGACGGAAGACCCTTTAAATGTCTAATGCACAATTCTTTACTCTCCAATCAACAGCGTGCAAAACAATTTGCTCTACCTCTGAGATTCCGGATCATGTGAGTGAAAAAAGACATGGGAATCCTCCCGGCCCCCCGCAAACTTGCTTCCACCCTCAGTTTTGAGTTCGAGGCTGGCTTGAGGCTCGTAAAGGAAAATGTTCAGTTCAGAATAATATAGTATTCATGAAATCGAAGACATTACTCAGAGACTTTCTTTTAATAAAGTTTTTCGCATAATCACCATTTGTCATGCGGCTTCGCATTTATTAATAGACAGTAAAACGCATAAATGCATTAAAAAGTGAAAATACACAGCGAATAAAGTCTTACACCATCGAAGGCGGCCAAGACAAACACAGATTTTCTCTACCTTTTATATTAGCCTTGCAATATCATTTGCATTTTCTCTCCCTTCATTCTCCCTTATTTGGTTAATCACAGTGTATTCATACACAAAGAGTACAATGACCTTACATCACCATCTAATACATTAGAGTGTCAAAAGTTCAAATGGAAGAATTGCCAGGGGTGGTCGAAAAAGAACAGCCACCGTAAATGCTAGCATAACATAAAAATATCTATAACACCTCTTTATGGCTAGTTACAAGTATCTGACTCATATTCACAACCACAGAAATCACATAGCCTGCGCAAGCAAAATGAACACAGCCTTGGTTGCGGTTTCATCTCCCAAGTAACTCTATTGCGGAAAATGCAAAACCGCATCTTTCTCCTTGTCCGCCCTAACAAAAGCAAAAGCATATAGCAACTTAATCCACAAAGATTAATACATTTAAAATATACAAAACAAAAAAAAAAAGGAAGGTTGTGATCCACACATCTTATCTGAAACTTCTACAATTTTTAAAATGGAGTGTTTAAGTTTTAAAGATTCTAAAACCATTTGGTTAATGCTTGCAGCTCGAGATGAATCTTATTATACTTCAGCAATCTCTTTATCAATTTACCATTATTTTCTATGCGAAAGTTTCCTGTCTTCCCATACACTCAGCCTTTCAACGTTTTTTCTTTTTTCTTTTTCAGTCGAGAATGTACTTGTTTGAAAAAACTCAAATCTGCTTATTTATATTATAAAGATAGTTGTCTATTTGACAAATTTTCTATGCGGATTTTGAGCTCCATGTCAGCAGATCACCGAACGCGACTCGAAGTGCTCAATGTATCCAGTTGAGAGCAGCCTTAGCTCGGACTAGTCCTTCCCGACATTTGCCGCTTCGCTCTGATGTCTCTGGTAGTTGATGAATTAAACACGAGATGCAATTCGTTTTGGGTTGGCCTTATATTGTAACAAAGGCATCCGTGGTCTCATTATTATTTGTTCCTGGTCCAGGAAACTATTAGTTGTGTCCGAGGTCAATATTGTTTGGCTGAGTTTGAAGTACTTTATATATTTAATTTGAAACTTACTGTAGTAACAGCGCTGACTTTGTAGCATATGTTAGTAGCTGAACTGTTTGCTGAAAGTGGCTTCTTTTTTATTTATTTCCTCTTGTATAAACTTCTTACACTTGGGTACTTTATCCGAGTAGTTTATAATTGGCTATATTTGATGTCATTAAAACTGACATTTAACAAAAAGAGGAACGCAGAGTGTGCTCGCTGAGCTGTCACGGTTCATCATCGATCGCTACCTTGTCCAGCAATACTCCATCACCTACAACGTAAGGGGTACTATGGTCAGTGGCACAGGCTGATTCACTAAAAAAAAAAAGAGGATCAGGGTGGTTCCTCCTCTGTTTTGGTTTGTGTAACAACTGCAAATGGTAATGTACTAAACTGTACTAGTACCAGCCATACCAACTACCAGTTGAAAAACAAGCCCCATCAAGGTCTCCTTTGAGTAAAAACTCTTTCCACGCCTGAGAGCAGGTGAAAGACATTTTATCCCAGTATGGAATTGATAAATGTGCTCCTTAAGGTTTGATTGATGTGTGTAAAACTCTCTTCCACAATGAGAGCAGCTGAAAGACTTTATTGCCGCAGAAGGTAACATTAACAGGGGAGCCCTCAGGTTCCTTACATAGAAATCTTTCCACACTGGCGCAAGGTGAAAGGCTTTTACCCCGCTATGAATTAACATGTGCTTCTTAAAGGCTTTGATTATGTGTAAAAACTTCCTTTCCAAGACATGAGAAGCAGTAGAAAGACTTTATGCCCAGTATGAATTAATACATGTGATTCTTAAGGCGGTTGATTTATGCTGTAGAAAACTCTTTCCCACACTGAGGAGCAGATGAAAGACTGTTTCTCCGAGTATGTGAATTAACATGTAGCATCCTAAGGCTTGATTTATGTGTACAAACTCTACATAGCTCCACACGGAGAGCAGGAGAGAGAAAGAATTTATCCCCGAGTACATGAAGTTAAACATGGATGCGCTATTATAGGCTTGAATGCTATGGTAAAACTCTTTCCACACTGAGGAAGCAGTGAGAACAGAAAGCATGATTCCCAGTAATGAATTAAATGTGATCTGAGGTCTAATTTCTATGTAAAGATCTCATATTCCACACTGAGATCAGGAGAATAAGCGACTTCTCCATATGCCTATTAACATGTGACTTCTTAAGGCTTGATTTCTGTGTAAAAAATCTTTCCACCATGAGAGCAGGAGAAGATCTTTATCCCAGTATGACATTAACATGTGATCCCTAAGGCTTGATTACCATGTGTAAGAAACTCTTTCCACACTGAGAGGCAGGTGAAAGACTTTATCCCAGTATGACTTAACATGTGATTCTTAAGGCTTTCATTGTGTGTAAAAACTCTTTCCACCACTGAGAGCACAGAAAGGCTATCCCAGTATGAAGTACATGTTGGAGAAAAAATCCTTAAAGCTGATTCTGTGTAAACTGCTATCCAACACTGAGAGCATGCTGAATACGCCTTTATTCCAGCATATGAAGTAACCTGTGCTTTTAAGGCTTGATTCTGTGTAAAACTCTTCCACACTGAGCGCAGGAGAACGGCTTTTATCCCGTATGAATTAAACCATACAATCAGTGCGTCTTAAGGCTGATTATATGTGTAAAACTCTTTACCACACACTGGACGAGCCAGAAAGACACAACGGATATTCTGTAAGACTACTAACGTTTGAAGTACCCAAATGACTTTTAAGGTGTCCTTTCTGTGTACACGTCTTTCCCACACACTGGTGCACGCACGCAGCTGGAAGCCTTATCCCAGTATGAATTTACCAGGTGACACTTAATGCTTTTTGTTAACATGTGAATGTTTTTTCACACTGAGGAGCAAGCTGAAAGGCCTTTGATTTCTGTGTTTTTAATGCTGCAACTCACTGATTGTTTCTCCCATTGAGAGTCATATGATCTTTCTGATACCCTGATGTTTCTCCTCCACTTCATTTATATTTGTCTTCGTCTTCATTTCATCAGGCCCTAAAAATGCAATCATTATAAAGATGAAATATCAATTGGATATGTTTGAAAAATATAAAGACTAAAATTTTGTGCACAGATGAAGAAACGAATGTCAATACTGTCCCTTTGTTTTTTTCAAAACGAGCGAATATCACTTGAAAACGGTAGTAGTAAAACACACTGCATTATTGCTGCCCGGCCAGTCAGAGAGCAATGGTAATTTTGTAAATGAAAATTTGTAACGAAGAAAACACCCACCGACGGACAGCCCCCAGGCCAAACAAGTTTTGTTCTTTGATAGAGATGCACCGATTGCAATTTTCTTGGCCAAATTCTGATTTCTGATTTTTTTGTTAGTGTGATCTGCCGATACCGATACCGGATTTTTTTCCCCTAAAAGCTATAACTGACAGCATTCACAAAAAAAAAAAAAAAATCTACTTTTCTCCAAGGCAAAGTTTTATTTTCATTAAAAAAAAAAAAGTCAGCAATAAGACAAGAACAAATAAAAAAAGTGCAAACAACAGCACAAATAAATGCATAGAATAAAGAGAGCTATGAAACTAAGTTTTTCTGGTTAACTCTTAACTGTCACCCGTCCCCTCTGTGGGATGCCTAAGGTTACTTCACTATATTACAATTAAATCCTAGTCTAATCATGACAAACTATATATCGTTGGAAAGGTTTAAGACTCCTAAATAGATATTTTACCAATTTTTTTTTTTTTTTGTTAAAAATTATGTAGGAAACAAAATAGATTCATTTATGACAAGAGTGCACCGCAAAAATCTACATCATAACTGGAGTTCTGACCTTTGTCAAAAAAAGTCGTCTTTGTTGCCTTTTTCTCTATCACAGTTTAGAAATCATCAGAAATTTTATATCAATGGAAAACTTGACATCTCAAAATTCATCATTCAAACCCCATTTTAAAATCAGACATTGCATTACCATGAGAACAGTACATCAATATCATGTTACAAAATGTTTTCATTCATGAATTCTAAAAATTAAAATTTAGATAGTGCACTTTCATGTCTATGTTCAAAAATGTGAGTGTCAGTTAAGGGGTGAACAAAAAACAAAAGACCAAGAAAATCACTTTCTGCTCTGACTGAATACGAGAGAGAAGGGGTCAACGGAGAGAACAGGCTTTATTATTTCACTATTGACAGGTATCTGCGAAGTTTTTTTAGAAAATTTAAGGCAATTTATGGAACCATTTGAAGAGCTGCACAAGTACAATGTATGCATATGGTTGGGCCGCTGTCTGTGTAACACAGTATTGAGCCATACATTACATGATTTACAGTTTCAGTAGGCCCTACAGGTTTTCATAAAAACAAAAATGTTATACAACAGCATTTAAGCCTTAAACAGCATAAAGAAAAAAATTTTTTTGAAAAACAATAAACAAAACCCTTAAATGCAATTTAAAACGTATTTAAATTTGCTTTATTAAATAAATATAAAATAAAATAATTATTTAATTGGTTTAGCAATTTTTAAAAAGGGAAAAATTACTTCTTTCTCATTTCAACTCTGTGTTTGCCCCCCTTGAAAAAAGAGTTTATATTTGCATTTATTTACCAAAAAACAGAAAGAAAGGCTTGTGGAAATGCAAATTTATTTCTTGGGACCGGGGCGCTGAAATATTGCGGGTTTTCCCCCTTTAGGCTGTACACAAAGCGCCGCTCATAAACACTGCTTATCAGGAATTACAGAAAAATTAATTTAAAACCAATAAAACCCTTTGAGGAAAAGTCGGTTCCCCACGTACATTCAAATTAAAAAAATCTGCGCGCGTTTTGACTGACACGTGCAGCGCTTTATATTATTCAATGACACCATTGCCTCTTGAATTTTAATCCAGCCGCTCGCCCACTCTTGTCTTTGTCCCCCCCTGAAGGCCCTTTGAAATTAATAATTAAACATTTCTCACTCCAAATTTAACGACTTAAAAATGTTATGGTTTTTAGTTTGATACACTCACTTTTTGGAGTTTTTTAAAAACCCCGCGGGGGTTGTATTTAAGCTAACCCCTCGGGGCTGAGTGTGATACACAATAGCCCCGGGAATCAGGCTAGCGATTTGCGAAACCCTGGGAGAAGGGTCGTCAAGATGAAAGCGAGAATGCGCGGCTGAGTTATTCCTGTGCCGTGGTAACGAAACGGTTGGCTGAAATCGGGAAAAAGTTAGGGCTGATCTGCCGGTCACGTCTGGGACGATCATGAGAAACCCGGGCCGATTCTGATCCCTGGGCCCAAACGATTGGGCTGCTCATTCTTTGACCAATTTTTTGTAATTTAATGGCCTGGGACAACTATTCTCATTATCGATTCCAGGGGTCTGCTCATGTAGCGTCCCAACTTCATGCCGTTACGCCAAATTACAGCCGAATTATGCATTTTTTAGGACAAATCCATCAAAAATAGTGGAGGAAACAGAATGACTGCTGTGGAGAGTAACTGATCCCAAACTTCCTGAAAATGGAATTTTATTTTAAGGGTTTAGGTAATGCATTTGTGTATGGCTTGCCCCTTCTGGGCAGCTTTGAAAGATGCGTGGGTGTCTCCCGCGCAAAAACTTTCAGTTACCAGTCAATTTACTGTACTTGTCCACTTTTGCATAAAGGCCCGACCGACAGTCTGTGTTAGATTTAAAACTTTACTGATAAGCGCCGGCGCGGCGTACAGATTTAACAGGACAGAGGGCGACAATTAATACTAAGCGCAAAGACATTCCTTGTGCTGAAATATCTGTTGTTGAACGTTAAATTAAGGTTTAAAGTTAGGACTGTGCGATAAATCAAAATTTTTTCATAAAAAACACGGTTTTAGAAGTGCGCGGGTTTTCAAACGCCTCAAGCACGATTTTCCCTGGGCCGACCTCCCGCAGTATTTACATTTACATTTAATAATTTAGCAGACGCTTTTTTCCAAAGCGGGGGGCTTACAATGAAACAGTTAAAACAAGCGGGTACTCAATTTCCCGTCCTCACGCCCCCCCAGTCTGCCCAATTTTGCAAGTCTCTCCCTTTTTTAACACACCTGATTCAGATTTTTTAAAAGCTCGTTAGGGAAATGAGCTCCCTGAATGAAATGTGTTCCGATTGTTAGTGCTCCCTACTCCCCGAGCAGGGGGAAAACTGTTGAAGTTTACCCCACTCCGGAAAAATTTACGGGTATTTGCGCTGCGCAAGTCTTCACACATGGACAAAGGGGAATCATATACCTCTGTAAATTAATACATTTAAATTCCGTCTCGCACACTTCAATGCAATTTGAAGGAAAATACGTTCGCTTCGAACTGGAAACCTGGGAATGTCCTGTGATGCCACTTCGCAGGGAAAATTACATTCGATTAGAACCCAAAAGTCTGAAGCGATAAGAGAAATGTACAAAATGTGCACGCAGGGGGGAGCAAGGACTGGAATTGAGAAAATGCTTTTTGATTAAGCTGTGTATGGCTTCGATGGCATTAGTAACATAGGAATAATTCACACAATCGAGAAGAAAAAAAAAAATAAAATAAAAAAGGAATAATTCACACACGGCCCTCTTGATCGTACCCGATCCAAAAAAATGGCCGATCAGAGCCGATACCCCTATATGAAAATCAGATCGGTGCATCCCTGAACAGACCGGGCATACAAATGCCAGGGTTCACACTAAAGGGCGACCGATATGGATTTACGATCGAGAGTAGGTTGACCACACTGGCGATAACCGATTAATCAACCCGTTAGTTTTCAAAATGGATACTAAAGGTAAAAACAAAAAACAGGCTTACTATTTAAAAACAAAATAGCAGCAGTTCGGGAAATATATTTTGTAAATGAATAACATGTTAATATAACCATATATGACAAAGTAAAGTCTTATATGTTTACTAATGTTAAAAAAAGAAACTAAAATTTAAAAATGTAGCCTATTAGTATTACGAATAGTTGAAATGAACAACCAGAACAATACTTCTACAGTTTTATTAATATTAAAATAGACACTGCTGTTAAGTATTTTCCATTAAATTTTTAACAGTCATGCTTAAAAAAAAAATAATGCTACAGTACACAAGGCCATAGCATTAAAATTACATACATAGATTATTGATATTGTATGTGCACTCTCATACTTTATTTGATCCTATTTTAGAACACTGCATGATTATTTAATAATATACAGAAATATACAGTATACCCGTATTTTCTGATAAAATACAGAAATTTTACAGTAGTGGAAATCCCTTTGCAGCTTTTGACCGCTGAGTAGCGCTTTAATCAAAGTTTTCAAACAAGCGCATCAAGCACATTTTCGCAAAAAGACGCAGCTTTGCCTCGCTGATGTGTACATTTGCGGGTGCATCAGGAAAATGAAAGAAAAACACTATAGTTAAAACATTAAAATTCACAGATGAAAGTTTGGTACTTATGGGAAATTATGTGCATTTCCCTTTGAACGAATTCAAGCAGGATAATGTCCAGGGCCCGTTCCTGGCCCGGCTTATAATTCCCTAAGGACCGTATTACACCATATTTTAGGGTTTGACAATTAATAGGGGGGGGAGTTTATTTTTTAATAGATTAGTGTTATATTATTCAAAATAAATTGTGGTTTACTTTGACGAGATTAAAATGGGAGGGCCCATTTAGTGGCTAGGAGGCCATGGAATTTTTGCAAAATGTCAATATCTATAATTTGCCATATGTTAATTATATTTTAAAATTCCTTTAATAAAACAACATGCATTTTTGTTATTCATTACCTGTCCTTTATTTTGACAGACAAACTTCTTTGGGAAAATATAATGTCTGTAGACTGATTAAGAAATTGTTGCGTGTTTATAAATTATTTTCTTTATTTTAGTAAAACGTGAGGCACTGTCTAATTTCGCTCCCATTTTTTTAGGCCTAATTAAAACAAGAACGAATAAATTAACCTGCACGATTTAGCTAAATCATTTAAATTCTAAAGAATGGACTGATTAACAAATGTCCTCACGATTAAACTCAAGTTCTCTCATTATAATCACCAAAGTTCAAATGATGTAAAAAGAGCTTCATTAATAGACAACTTCAGTGATTTTAAACGGGAGCCCGCCGTTATTGCTTACATAGAAGTGAGTTAATAAAAATAAAATAATTGCACGCCGCATTTGAAAAAATGCCAGGTGGTATAACGTCTGCGTGCAAGATTGCGCGGCGCGAGTGATGCAGAGTGCACGCGCAGCATTTATCTCATTTGTTTTCTCTTCACTGTACAAATCTTGTTTGGTTTATTGTTGGATATTGCATGTGAAAAAATAATTTCTTTGTAATGCAATGCAAAAATGTGATAATTAGTTCAATTTAAGTGTTGTCGAAAATATTAATGCGCATGCAGGACATTAGATCACTTGCATTTTTTTCCTGATAATGACTCAACTTAAAATGGTGAGTTGTCAATCACATTCCATGATAAGATAATCTACATGCAAATCTTGAAATGTCATTTTAAACGACCTCACAATCAGCGTAATTCGAAAGCCTCATATGGTAATCTGTGAAGGGTAGTTTCTCTTTAAAGTCGCATTCTAGTGGATGAGATGTCGCACTGTAGTGAATTTCAATTCTTGTCAGCCGACAAGAAAAGCATGTGTGTTATTAATAAATAAGCTTAATGTGTCAGCCTTTTAGTACAATTATTGAGGCTACTTCTGCCGGTGCTTTGTTGGGCAAACCTTATGCATGTGCCTTGAGCGCAGGAATATATAAGGCTCATTTGGATTATAGATGTAATATGTAATATAGACCTGCGATGCGTTGAATTAATGACAAATGAACGACTAGTAAACTGAGAAAATTCTTACATGGGAGGCGAGACCTATTAAATAGGCACTCTAGGGACATCTCGGTTAAAGGTTTTTAAGAGCATTTTATTCGCGTCCTTTTTGGCATATAATTCTTCTTTCAGACACGTCTGTAATGGAGAGATAAAGATGCCTTCACACTGTTTTTTTTTCCCTTCCGAAAAAACACCAACGAAAAATTGAAATAAAATTGGTATTTTTTATTATGATTTTGGATCATGGGCCAGCCCTTCTCTGCAGATATTTGATTGCGTATGGGTTGTTCATTGTAAATAGGCTACAAAGTACTTACCTAATAGATACATAATAAGAATAATAATCAAATAATAAGTAATCATAATGTTTCCAAAAACTCCAAAATGTTTTTTTTTTTTTTTTTTTTTTATGTCTGTAACGCATGTGTATTCCCAATTCTACAAAAAAGCACTATAAACACTCATAGACGGATCACACGATGATGTCTGGACTCTGTTTGGGATTTAGGAAAAAACAAAGAGATGGTTCAATATAGTGGTTATGACGAAGTCGCATTACAGCTCTAGTGAGAATTTATATTATAGTGCTAAAAAAAATATTGTTTAGACGAAACAAAATATAAAGTAAACGCAACAGTTTGCGAATTTTTTTTTTTTTTTTTGAGGTAAGGCACTTCCTGGACTGGAAGGACGGGAATGTAAACCGTAACAAAATATGCGCGATCTTAGTCAACATTGAAGTGGATCAAAACCTTCTTCAAAGTGTGCCCTAAACACCACGCAAATATGACGAGTCCTATCTAATACCGTTATCTGCATAACATGGTCGATACCCTCATAAGACACTGTCCATAAAATTGATTTAGGCCTACACTTGGTCAGTGTAACCCTGGTTAAATAAGTTTTACAAATATTATTTATTTGTATGCTGCTTGGATATAATATGATTTTCAGACAGTGAAATCTACATAAAAAACATATTATAAATGTATGTATATTGGATTGGAGTTTAGAAAATGAGGTAATCAACTGAAATCAGAGGCTGGGTTATTGGCCCCGCCTCCTTGCTTACTGATCGCGTGGGAGGTGAATGTGTATCTGACGTAACGAGTAAAAAACAATAGAAAACTATGTTCCTTAAACTGTTAAAAGTTGTCACCCCAAAACAAAAAACAGAGGGGAAAACCCCCGTTGGGGATCAGTGTGATGTGCCGATTTGCATTTCAGAGGTTTACAATTTGACTCGGGAGTTACCCCGTGTAAAAATGGGCTTAAAAACAAAGACACCAATGAAGTGATAGTGGTTATTGTTTTATGCAACAGACAATGTGTTATATTGTGTGTTTTATGGGGTTGGGGTTGTTATTTGCGTGGTTGTCTCAGACCGCATGGGGTATTAAGTGTTCATCCCCGGGCGCCATTTTTAGTGCGCGGGCCCGTGGAAAAAAAAAAAAGAAGAGTGAAGAACAGGGAATGAATATAATGGCAATTTTCTATGTGATGGGATTAAAAGTTGGGATTGTATTGCTTCGTTTAGTATTTAAATTTTACCAATTTGAATCTATTCGGGGGCGTGATCAGGGCCCGGGTTTTTTTTTTTTGTGATTGTTCAAGATGGTTCCCTTAAAAAGATGGCGACCCCCACTTCGATTCTGAAAAGATCACGAACCTAGAGGGAAAAGGGCCCTTTCAGTTATTTTCTTTCCCGGATAAGTAGAGAAAATAATTACAGGACGTAAGGCCTATATTACAGTTTTTTTGGGGGGGGACTGAAACATCTCAAGAGCACAATTGAAAAAGTTTAAGACTGATCAATTTTCCAATTGATATTCCATTTGATCTTGAAATGCTGCATTAAGTGGCTTAAATGTAAAACCACTGCTGATTGTTTTCTTCAATTTGTGTTCCATTGAATACATTGATTGTGATTGTGATTACTGGTATATGAAAACTTATTCAGAGGGTGCACCCAGGAATATAGTTATTTGTTTTCATTTTATTTTGTTTATTTTTTTATGTACTATCGTTTATGTGTGCAGAAAAAAAAAAACACTAAAGGAAAAATCACGGTACTCAAAGAAAGTGTATGGTTTCAACTAACTTCTGTCTCTGCCTGTCTCAGATCACCACCACCTCCTTTTTAGACCGCACCAGTCTTCTGATGATTATTTCCTGGTCGTTAGAAGTGAGGTAATACCCGCTTAAAATCTGTCCTTCCGTCCATGGAACACTGACTCACTGCGAGCTGCCAGTGTTAATCTGAACAGCTCTTAACGCCGAGTGGAATGGGTAGATGCTGATGGGCTAGTTATAAAAAAAATAAATCTATATATTAAAAACTGTTTTGAAACCATCTTAGTAATTTTGAATGGTTTTACTTTGAGTAGGTAGGAGGTAAAAAATTGATTTAAATGCTGTAAATTCGGGGATTGTTTTCAGAAAAAATTTATTTTTTAGCCAATGTCTGTCAAGCAATGAGTTTGTATCTTTTTTTTTTCTTTTTAAGTTAAGGCAGACCTCTCCTCTGATATTAAGTTTATAATAACTAATAAACTGTATTAAGTGCCATGCAGCAGTCAAACATTTCAGCGATCAAACCTTTCTTTAAAGTTGTCCTAAAACTGTTCTGACAAGTTTGAAACCTATAAGACTGTCCATATGAAGACCAAGCGATTCACACCTTTATCTCGACCCCCAAAAGCTATACATACACTACTCCCTCCAGGCTGACTGAACTCGTATGTTTTGTTGGCTGTGAGGAACACGGTGTGTTGTCATGTTACTGGGTGGAAACATGCCTGCACTCACAGCAGCCCTACTCTTTTTATTATTATTTTCCATCAGCAAATTATTATTATCACTGACCCAAAATAATAACCAAATTTATCAATGATAATTAGTCATTATTTTACCGAAAATCATTTGTATTTGACGTAGCGTTTGCAGGAAGGCTTTAAGACCAAGCGGAATCCTCTGCAGCTGCTCCTGCTTCACAGCACGCAACTCGCGCTAACTGACCCAGCTTCAAAGTCCGCAAGTTTTGATTTTACAAAGTCAGTTTGAGCGAATACAACTCATTGATCATGAGCCCAACGTTTGCAAGACAGAAAAACATTCAGTCTACCTGAAGGAAGATGTATTTCATTCTAAGTTAATGCTGTTATATAGAGAGTTAAATGGAGAGAGAGAGAGAGAGAGAGATAGAAATAAAAAAAATCCCGTGTTGGCTATTCCTAAACTTGGAGCTCATTATATTGAAGTACAAATCAAACAACCAAAAGACTCTCAGTGTTCTCTTCATTGAAAAGTATGCATTTTGTTTATTCACAGGCTATATGGTTGAAATAATATTTTAGTTCAAACTTTAAGTTCCATTGTTTAAAAAAAAATGCTTTATTGGCTACGTTCATAGACCTTCAGTTGTTATGCTTTAAAATCCCATAACATTGCAATTTCACAGTATTTTCACCTCCTAAATCACTAACCTATAAAAAATCACAATTCTATAATGGTAAAATTTACTCAGCCGATGGCACTTTTAATTAATTGGTTTGTTGTTTTTTGGTTGTTGTTTTTTTTAGAATAATTGTAGCTACCTAAACACCCCGGTGAACAAACCAAATTGAATAGCTATTGGATCGTCCTTATTTTTTTCCCTTATTTTCTTAAAGAATAAACACGATTTTCTACTAAGAATAAGAACATGATAACTAATTATTAATTCATATAAATAATTTAGCAATTAAAACCTGATAACATAATATAAATTCATACAGAAAGAATTTAAGCATTTAAACTTTTTTAAAAAAAAAAAACTTAGAACCTTCAATACTAATAAACTGACTTTAAAACTCTCAGGGCGTTTATAAGTTAAAAAGGAGTAAAACGATATCACAGGTGAATGTTAAAATGCCTAAATGAACTTGTGTTAACAATATCATTAGAACTAACAATATAATTCGATTTTTTTTTTTTTATGTAACAGTCCTGTATAAAATGGGACAACCCAACCTTTATAGCAAACACCTTTAAATGGAGTCACAGCGCGAGGCAGGTTGAAGCGGGTCTTGAAGTAGATGTGCTGCCACAAAGTAATTTTCAGATACAGAATATAATAAAAAATAAAAAACCCTGGAAGCGCACTAGATTAGGCCTTTGGGCATCTATTCCTAAGTATAATATTATAATTATACCCCCACAGTAACCCAAATTTGTAAACCGAATCAATAGCCTATTTAGTTTTACTTTACATCCAGGACTTTCCTATTATTGATGTTGCCTATTTCAGCCCTTAACTATTATGTCATTAGGGAAACAATGGAAACTTTTGTAGTTCACGCGTGTTTCAGTATCGCGAACGGAAAAAAAACATCATGAGTTAACAAAAAATATGCCAACGTGGACCGCTGCTCGCGCGCCGCAATGGCATGGTGACCGGCTACTGTTTCAAATGAATGTCTGCGTGAGAGCACCAGCGCGATCAAACAGCTGAAACAGAAAATACTCCAATTTTGGTCGGAGAGTAAAGGCATAAGTAATAGCCACAAAGTGTCCAGCAAGTTTGAAAAATCAAGAATAATAACACGAATCTAATAATGGTATTGCTAAATGCTGCGACCGTTCTCATTTCGATCTGCCAAATGGAACCTGAAAGGTTTTTTTTGAAACCAAGACTGAACCGAATGAAAACATTAAGCTTTTTATCTGTATCTATATAGGCCTAATTTAATTGACAGGTTTCAAACAATAGCAAGACCTAAGATCCTTTGTGTAAAGGTCTTTCTGTTATTTTTTGATGTAGTAGGACGTAGCATAAGGACTATCCTACAATTTTGAAATTAACTCAATGTACATTTTTAATGGTTCTATAAACGATAGGTACAATGCTTATATCATAATGCTATTGTTGTTTTACCTCCTCCTTGTTACTATCATTTTACAATTACCATTCAGATCGCAATCAGTCCCTTGCCGCCACCTGGCGGTAGTTTCGCGAATGAATTTAACACGCGACTGAATTGCAGTTACCGCCGCGGCCCTACCCCTTTGGTTGTCACATCTGTGTAATATATCTCTCTTCTATATATAATTGGGGGTGCCTTGTATAAATAAAGTTACTGCGCTAGGAGAAGTACCCACCAGACACGTTCACGTTGGTGTTTAGAAGAACAGTGATTTGCGACAAATACAACTAAGATTTTATGGGAAACTATGTGAATGGCACTCTGTTCCGCTGCAGGATTTTCTGTCAGCTGCATTTAAAGGGGCACTTGAAGTTTCCGCTCTGTGCAAGCGGAAAAAATAAGTCAGGAAGAGAACAATATCTCCACCCTAGTCACTAGCAACAGGGAAAAACTGGATGGGCGAATAGCTGAGAGTATACGCACCTTAAAATCGCTCACAGAGAGGGCTAAAATAGAGAAAGCATTTAATCCTAAAACAATTGCAACAAAGCCTGGTGTTGACGACCCGGAGTTATGCAAAAAGCGACGTAGAGAAACATCCAAGACCAGTTTTCCAAAGCCAAAGGGAAAAGTAAAGATATAAGGTACAAATACGTGTTCTGATAAATGTTACACCATACTGCGGGTGCTGTTGTTCTTTCAATGAGGAATTTAAAGGGTATGCAATAAATGAAATGCCAAAAGAACCTACAATAATAAACCTGTGGCTTTATCAAAAAATAAATCATAAAAATATAAAAGGTGTAACAATTTATCCAGTTTTAAAACAAAATAAATGAACACTAATAAAATAAAGTAACAAACTGACTTTTTTTCACATCATGCTAAAGTTTTACAGACTATGAGAAATCCACACTTCCCATAAAGGACTGATTATGGAAATGAAATGGTTCTTTTGTATTGCAAACACGACACTTGACTCTGAACTGCTGCTAATCATTATTCTTTTGTCATAATATTCTGACCATTGGTACCCGTCTCACACCTAGATTGCCTACACTTCTCATTTCATGTTAACTCTACACCCCGCCACCAGCGCGACACGTTACATTAATCACACCCCCGCCTCCAGCAGCGCGACACCGTTTACATTAATCTACACCCCGCCTCCAGCAGCAGCACACACGTTACATTAATCCACACCCCCTCCAGCAGCTGCACGACATCTTTAATAATCCACACCCCGCCTCCCGCACGAACAGTTCCATAATCCACAACCGCCTCAGCAGCGCAAAAACACGTTCTACATTAATCCACACCCAGCCTCCAGCACGCAACACCACCTTTTTGAGATAAGCAA
>NC_056602.1:6256426-6258402 GCF_018340385.1 Cyprinus carpio
TTACTGGGGAAGATCCGATCTGTCTGCATGTATCCAATGATATCTGATTTATTTTCGCGCGCGAATGAGGCCTGGAAACCACCGGAGGAATATCTGAACGCATGCCTTTCTACTTCTGCTTAAACGTCGCGTGGGCTTCCCGGATGCGCTACATGGGATGAAAAAACTGGAATTGGGTCACTTGAACCATGCAGCGGGGGCCATAAACGGGCATACTGATTCGTCGTGATGTACTGTAACACTCTGCATTGGCTCTAAAAATTTCATTTTTTCTCTCAAATTTAAGCTACTGATGCATCTAGGGAAGATGGATCAAGCTTGGGCGGCAAGCATAACGCATGACTCACCAACATCCAAACTGTGGGTAAGATGCAAGAAAAATTGATGGAAATGGAAAGGCACACCTGTGTTTATTTTATGCCTGGAAAAAGATACTAAAGAAGGAGAAGAAATCAAGTATAATGCATGGGCGGGGAGATTTACCGCCCATGGAGAAACTCCAAGTAAGCTGTGTACAGCACACTGTATGGGCCAGAATAACTCCTTTTGGTGGGGTGGGGCTAAATTAAAATTTGAATCTATTAGGAAATAAGGAAAATACAATTTGTAGCCACCTTATTTTTCTACACTTTGGGCCAGTTTTTTTTTTTTTTTTGTGTGTGTGTGTGTGTGTATAAGCATTGAATGATACGCCTAGACCTCACTGAGGCTAGGGAAAAGTGGGGCTGTGCCATCTTTAAGTGGTAAAAATGCTATTACCCAAAAAAAAAAAAAAAAAAAAAAAATCTGTATCTATGCATTAGATTTGCTCCTTGTGCTCTCATGCTAAAAACTTCTCTGGCTATTGATGTTGTCACTTGCAGGAGAGCAGTAGCTGCAGCTTTAAGAAACAGCAGGCAGCAGGTGACTCTTGATCCTTCCCTTTCCCAGTCTCTAGAGCTCCAGGAGCGGGATGATGCTTCTCTCCAGTCTCAGACTCCAGATGGATGATGCGGGTCTCAGACTCAGATCCATGATCCTTTCTCAGCCCCACTCAGATGGATGATGCTTTTCTCTCCAGTCTCAGACTCCAGATGGATGATCTCTTCTCTGTCAGTCTCAGACTCAGATGGATGATGCTTTCTCTCTCATCTCCGGTCTCTCTCATAGACCTGTATGGGATGATTCCTTTCTCTCCGGCTCCTCTGTGACTCAGATGGATGATGCTTCTCTCCTGGTCTCAGGACTCAGATGGATGATGCTTCTCCGTCTCTAGACTCCTAGATGGATGATCCTTTTCTCTCCAGTCTCAGACTCAGATGGATGATTCTTCTCTCCAGTCTCAGACTCAGATGCATGATGATGCAGATGGATGATTCTTCTGTCTGTGACTCTGATGGATGATCTTTTCTCTCCAGTCTCAGATTCTTGGTAGATGTGATGATCCTTCTCTCAGTCTCAGACTCAGATGGATGATCTCCAGTCTCAGACTCTCCAGTCTCCAGTCTCAGACTCAGATGGATGATCTCTTCTCTCCCAGTCTCAGACTCAGATGGATCATTCTTCTCTCCAGTCTCAGAATCCAGATGGATGATTCCCTTCTCCAGTCTCAGGACTCAGATGGATGATCTCTTCTCCCAGTCTCCCCAGACTCCAGATGGATGATCTCTTCTCTCCAGTCTCTAGACCTTGTGATGGATGATGCTTCTTGGTCAAACGTTCTCACAGGTGTACGCTTACTTATCAATAAATCTAAGTCTACTGTCTGTTTTTTTGTGTTTTCAGGCCTATTTTGATGCGTATCTGCGTAAATTAGTTCCTCAACAGTTTATCAACATGTCCAGTGGGTTGTTGATAGTGGAATGTTGGGGCCAGTTTGTCCATCACAAAAAATTTTTCTTGGTTAGTGTTGCTTTAAAAATTTACACTCCACGACGTCCCCTCAACACACTTTTTGGTAGCTCAGTTGAGTTGAGATGGTATGTGAAATTAGATGA